>NW_005871413.1:5273-39630 GCF_000147115.1 Myotis lucifugus
CATGTAGTAGTTTTTATGGTCTTCCTCTGTAACCTATATGTATCAGTTTAATTTTCCAGGCCAACTACGATCCTAGAAAGAGGAAGGAAATATTATTTTGCCTTGACACTCTCATTGCCTCATCTTTCATAGTCACTCCTCTTAACTTCTTAGAAGAAAGGAATACCCTTAGGGTTTGGGCTGTGATGCTGGCTGCGAAAGATTTCACACCTACAAGAAGTTATGCAGAGGGAAAGTTAATTTTACTTTCCAAGGGACCAAAGGGCCAAGTATTGCCAATCACTCCAGGGCAAGGAAGGAAAGTGTGGCTTCTGCTCTTCAGCAGTGGCTGGGTTTATGTGTTTTTTAAAAAATATATTTTATTGATTTTTTACAGAGAGGAAGGGAGAGGGATAGAGAGTTAGAAACATCGATGAGAGAGAAACATCAATCTGCCTCCTCCTGCACATTCCCTACTGGGGATATGCCGGCAACCAAGGTACATGCCCTTGACCAGAATCGAACCTGGGACCCTTGAGTCCACAGGCTGATGCTCTATCCACTGAGTGAAACCGGTTAGGGCTCAGCAGTGGCTGTTGCTAAGGGACAAGGAATGGACGGCCTTGGGCTCAGCTGAAGTTGAGTAGCTATGAGGGGCTGTCTTAAAAAGTTACAGTTTGTTTTCTTTCCAGGAGACCGTATTCCAGATGCGCTAAGGAGGTGTCTTATCAGTATTTTCCCCAAGCCTATAAAATATGACGAGAGCAACAGCTACGAAGAGGTCAAAAGAGGCTTGTTTGAAGAGAAGGAAACTTTCTACTAACTAGAGACGCCTTGGTCCAAAATTTCCCAGAGGTGTGACAACTGCAGGAGAGAGGGGTCTGTAAGACTGAAGCATTGAGAGTAGCTTATCTTGTTCAGCAGTTTGAACTGAGGAGCTGTTTCAATTAGAGGAGCCAACAATCTTGCGGTTTAATTAGCAGCTGCTTCTGCTAAATTGTGGAAGGCCACAGCAAAGAAACAGACCTTTTTCTTGTCCTTACAAATACCTTGGCCACATTTAGAACCTAGGGCTTTATTGACCTGAAGAGTGACTCCTCCTAGGGACCAAATAAAGGGACACCAGCAATACTGGGGGCATTGTGTTCAGGAGGACATCAGCAATGGGTCCCAGATTTAATAAACCACTCATTGAATTTCCTCCTCATCCCACAGGTTCTAACTCCCCAGTATGGACAAAAATGATGGCACACAGTAAACTTAGCAAGCTCAGGGGGCCTGGCATGGCATGGGCAATCTTGCAAACTCAGAGGCTAAGACGAACCATATAGGATGCTTTGAAGTTAAAACTTTCCAAGTAAAAGCTAGTCACCTGGGTATGTATGTACTAGCCTGTTTTTTTGTTTGTTTGTTTTTGCAAAGAACAAATTTTACCTTACTGAACCTGTCGTCTTTTTGCATCTCGGATAACATACCTTTGGATTTTTATGGACATTTCTGTTTCACAGACTCCTAAGAGAACAATCTCCTAATGCAGAAGATCACAGAGCCCCAATTAGTGTTGCTCTCGAGTTAAATACTAACTGTTATACTAATCGATAATCATGTAAAAATAAGTGTGTGTCTATTTTTTTTTATTGTTTACTCAATACCAGGGATTTCTCTCCTTAGCTCTCCCCTCTAATTTATCACCAGTGGATGTCATGTAATCCACTTATGTCCTCTCCTTTGATTCTAATGTATAAAAAAGGTGCGAAACTGCCATTCTCCTGAGCGTTACTCAACCTGTTGTTATTTTGCTTTCTGGCAAATGTCATGACTAGGGTCAAATAAACTAAGAAAAATTCTCAACAGGTTTGGACATTTCTTACAACATCACCAAAAGCAATTGACTCCTGTGAAGCAGGAGAAGGTTACATGGAGGGGTATCAGCATTTCCAGGGACTCAACTGACGGAAGACAGATATATAAACACAAATGTAGAGCAGACCCAGAACCCAGCAAGCTAGAGCTTTCCCCTTGCTTTCAGACAACAGAAGAAAATGCTCAAAGCCCAGATGAATTTGTTTTCCTGTGTGTGTGCATGTTTTTAATCCTTACCTGTGGATGTTTCTTTTTCCACTAGCCCCACTTTCCTTCTCAGATTCTGCAGTAATTTCCAAGCTTCCATGTCTCAGAATCCACTCCATCAGTTTTTTTCTTCATTAGATTCCAAATGTGAGTGGGATCAAGTGATACTGTCTTTCTCTGACTGACATATTTCACTTAGCTTGATGTTCTCCAGGTCCCTCCATACTGTGTGAAAGGGTACGAGATGCTTCTTTTTTAATGCTGCATAGTATTCCATGGTGTAAATTACCACAGTTTTTTATCCACTCCTCTACTGATGGGTACCTAGGCAGTTTCCAGACCTTTCCTATTGTAAATTGCTGTGAACAGAGGGGTGCATACTTTCTATCTGATTGTTTCAGATTTCTTAGGATATATTCCTAGAGGTAGAATCACTGGATCAAATGGCAGTTCCATACTAAATTTTTTGCAAACACACAAACTGATTTCCATAATGGCTGTAGAAGTTTGCATTCCCACCAGCAGTGAAATGGGTTCCCTTTTTTCCACATCCTCCCCAGCACTTGTGCTTTGTTTATTCTTTTAAAATATATATTTTTATTGATTTTTTACAGAGAGGAAGGAAGAGCGATATAGAGTTAGAAACATCCATGAGAGAGAAACATTGATCAGCTGCCTCCTGCACACCCGCTACTTGGGATTTGCCTGCAAACAAGGTACATGCCCTTGACCGGAATCAAACCTGGGACTCTTCAGTCCACAGGCCGATGCTCTAGCCACTGAGCCAAACTGGTCAGGGCATGCTTTGTTTATTTACTGATGACAGCCATTGTAGCAGTGGTGAGGTGATACCTAATTGTTGCTTTAATTTGCATCTCTCTGATCATCAGTCACTTTGAGCATTTTTTCACATGTCTCTTGGACATCTTATCCACATGGCAGCTCAGGCAGGGCTGACACTTCCAGTGGCATCAGAAGCAGATGCTCTTAAGTATGAGTGTCTGTTTTGTGACATAAACTTTGTATAATGGATTCAATGGAGGCAGGTTAAGGCAGTTACAGACTTGAACAACCTCCTCCAGCTATATATGGCCTGAAGGAGACACATGCCAAAAAAGTCATGAATGAACAAACAATGAATGCCATTCAGAAAGAGCAGGTACTGCCCTAACTGGTTTGGCTCAGTGGATAGAGCATCGGCCTGCGGACGCAAGGATCCCAGGTTCCATTCCGGCCAAGGGCATGTACCTTGGTTGTGGGCACATCACCAGTGGGGAGTGTGCAAGAGGCATCTGGTCAATGTTTCTCTCTCATCGATGTTTCTAGCTCTCTAACCCTCTCCCTTCCTCTCGAAAAAAATCAATAAAATATATTTTTTTAAAAAAGAAAAAAAAAAAGAGCAGGTCCTGTAAGAAAGATATTCAAAACCAGCCACAGATGCATTAGAAAGAAACTTTCCCCAGGGATTACCTCCACTGAAGGCGCTAGAGGACCCCTAGTATACTTGGTGTATTTGGGGCTATTTGCCCCTGAATCCTGGCCTTTAGTCAACTCAGAAATACAGGATCCTGGCTTTGGAGCGTAGAAACTACATTACCCACAAGGCCACGCATGGAATGCCACCAGGATGAGCCAATGGGGACTCAGATAAGGCATTTCCGTTTGGCCGCTCCTGTAGGGCGGGACTAGTAGTCCCCTTGGCTGGTTTTGTCTTCTCAACTTTTTGTCTCAGTCGCTCAGGATTTTCTGGTCGCACAGTCCCGGGGAGAAGGCTGGAGAGCGGTGCTCCCCGACACACAGCCAATGGTGGGAGGCTCCAGTGGTGCTCACGGCTCACAATTGGGATTAAAATTCGGAGCCACAACCCGGACAGAAGCAGAGCCGGGACAGGGTCCGCCATTCCTGCAGCGGCTTCTACTCCCGCCCGGCTCAGCCCACAGAGGGCAATGGCGGCGCCCCGGCTGAGGAGACGGGCTGAGGTGAGTTCCTGTCTCCCGGGGTCCCCACCGCCTCCTTATGCTGAAGTGGACAAGCCCGGGGAGGGCGCCTGTCCCGTCCTGCAGCTCAGTCCCGCGTGGAGGACCGTGAGGAAGGTGGAGGGGAGAGGAGTGTTGTGTCTTCTGAGGACACAGCAGGTGCAGGGCAGAGAGGACAGGGGTGACTTGCATCTGAAGGTCCCTGAGGATGTGGCTGTGAGTATTGTCGGAAAGATCAGAGGCTGCAGGGAGGACGGCACAGACTCATTCGGGGCTTTCCCGGCTGTGGGTCCATCAGGGGCCTGGGGTGGTCCTGGATCCGGCTGGACTACAAGCTCTCTACACGCCATATGCCAAGTTCATGGGGGAGTCCAGCGAGATCCAGTGGCATTGGAGCCGGAAGGGGGCAGAGCTGAGGGAGTGAACCTGGGGTCTGAACATGGGAAGGGGATGAACATTACCCAGTGGTGTGCACATCTGGAGGAAGTGTGAGCTGATGGTCCCGGGACCTGGTGTGGGGACTCAAAGGTGAAGCATAAACCCACACTTGGCTTTGTCTTGGAGGCAGGATCTAGGAGACTGCAGTGGTGTTGCTTGGCAGGAAGGCTGGGGCCCTGCAGGATCGCCCAGACCTTAAATGGCATTGCCCTCTCCCCTCTCCTCCTCCAATCCTTCCCACCCAACCCAGCTGCTCTGCTGAGGGCCATCACAGTGAGTAATGGGACTGTGATGAGAGAGAAGCCTGCACTGGCATTAGGGCCTGGTGTCCACAGTAACCAGGTGTCCTGGCGGAGGTTGAGGGGGGGAAGATCTGTAAGCCGTAGGATTACTGGTTCTCAGAAAGGCAGCTCTGGTTTCAATTGTCTCCATTGTGACAGGTTGGCGTGACCTTTGAGGACATTGCCCTGTACTTCTCCAGGGAGGAATGGAGCCTCCTTGATGAGGGTCAGAGACAGCTGTACCTGAATGTGATGCTGGAGAACTTTGAACTTACATCCTCGCAGGGTAAGACCCTCACTCTCACCAGTGACCTGGACTTGGCTTTTCTATTTCCCAGGCCCCATTCCCCAGGGTGTGCTCTGTCCTCCCAGGTAGACTGTGGTACTGATTGATTTTCCAGTTTCCTGAGTAGTTGCTGTCCTAGGAAGGGTTGGTCTGTTTCTGCTGCTCCCTTCTATTCCTGAAGTCCCAATACTCCCCGCTGCACTAAATTCACAGGGAAGGACTTGTGGTTGGTAGTGTTGCAGGAAGGTAAGGGATTCCACCTTGATTAATGAGGAAAGTATTTTCTATATTCCTGTTGGTCATTTGTACATATTTTTTTAAAAATTGTCTCTACGTCCTTATCCTATTTATTAACTGTATTTTTTGGTTAAAAAGTCTTTTGAATACCTTGTATATTTTACATATTAATATCTTGTTACATACTTTTTATACGTGCTTAATTGTGCTTCTTGGGTAGTACTCCCCCACACCCCCTTATTTATAAGTTCCATGTTTTAGGCAACCCTCCGTTCAGCAGGTCTAGTGCCACCATTTTTCTAGCAAGCTCAGATACTTGCTACTAGTGCTTAGCAGTAAAAGTATCTTTTTTAACTTTAAGATATGGTTTTTATTGAACATGTATAGAATTCACCTTTACATTTTATTATAAATATTTTACATTAAAAAATTAGTTTTTGTAAAAAAAATAAATAAAAAGGCAGGGGGTGGAAGGGACATTTCCTATATAAAAATGGTGGTAATTCTCCAAGTATTAGAACACAATACTAATGGAATCACTTCAATAAACATTTTTGCATAAACATGTACATGACTCCTCACACTGTATCAGATGCCACAAGAACAAATGAATGCACAAAATGAAGGTAATCCCCAACATAAGATGTATTTTTTAAAAATACATATTTTATTGATTTTTTTAAAGAGAGGAAGGGAGAGCAATAAAGAGATAGAAACATTGATGAGAGAGAAACATCGACCAGCTGCCTCCTGCGCACCCCCCACTTGGGATGTGCCCGCAACCTAGGTACGTGCCGTTGACTGGAATCGAACATGGGACCCTTCAGTCCCCGTGCCGATGCTCTATCCACTGAGCCAAACCGGTCAGGGCATAAGATATATTTTTAAAAAGATAATATCAAACTGAATGTCCCCGAAATGTCTTCCTGTGCATGGGATTTGGTCAATGACTAACATCAAGAGGTGGACATACACATTTGCAAATGCAGAGCTTGTAGTCTATGTAAATTACAAAATCTATCAGCTGTGTCTTATGGAGGAGGAGATTGAAACCACCTACACAGCCATTAAAATATACTGCGTACATAGGGCGGAGGCAAAAGTAGGCTTATAATTGTGAGTAAGAAAAACACCAGTTTCTTCTTGTATTCTTTTTTTTTTTAAATATATTTTATTGATTTTTTACAAAGAAGAAGGGATAGAGAGTTAGAAACATCGATGAGAGAGAAACATCGATCAGCTGCCTCCTGCACACTCCTTACTGGGTATGTGCCCGCAACCAAGGTACATGCCCTTGACGGAATCGAACCTGGGACCCTTGAGTCCGCAGGCCAACGCTCTATCCACTGAGCCAAACCAGTTAGGGTTCTCCTTGTATTCTTAATTTTTTTAATTTTTTTTTACAATTTAAACCTTTTTTTATTTTTTTTAAATAAATCTTTATTGTTCAGATTATTACAGTTGTGCCCCCTTTTTCCCCCCATAGCTCCCCTCCACCGAGTTCCCACCCCACCCTCTGCCCTTACCGCCCCCACTGTCCTCATCCATAGGTGTACGCTTTTTGTTGCCGGGTCAAAGGTCATACACATGGAAAATGTAGCTATTTCCATCCGTGACGTGTCCCTGTGTTCAGAAAGGTCTCTCACAACTTCTTCACGCTCTACTCAGAAAGGGTACGGAGACACGTAACGGCTTTTTAAAATAATGTGTCCTCTTATGTTTAAAATGAGGATTTCGTTACCAAAAGTGAGGAGAAAGCAACACTACAGCTGCTCTCGCCCCTTTCGTCCTTGGGGTGATAGTTGTGCATGGGGCTGCGCGCTGGTTCTCGGGCCTTCGACAAAGCCGTCTGGGTGGCTCTCGAGGTTCCTGCCCTTGAGTGGGAATTTAACCCATGACCCTCCAATACACAGGCCAGCCCTCTCACCACTGAGCAACACAGGTGTATTTATTCTATAAATTATATTAAAAATATTTTTTTTTATTGATTTTAGAGAGGAAGAGGAAGAGAGAGAGATTGAAATATCAGTGATGAGAGAGAGTCATTGATGGGCTGCCTCCTGTGTGACCCACACTGGTGATTGAGCCCACAACCTGTGCACGTGCCCGGGCAAGGAATTGAATTGTGACCTCCTAATTCAGTGATGGCGAACCTATGACACGCGTGTTAGAGGTGACATGCGAACTCATTTTTTATATGTGACACGGCACCAGAGTTAAGTTAGGGTTTTTCAAAATGCTGACACGCCGAGCTCAAAAGGTTCTCCATTACTGTCCTAGTTCATGGGTCGATGCTCAATCACTAAGCCATACTAACCATCCTTTATTTATTGATTTTAGAGACAGGAAGGGAGACAGAGAAAGAGAGAGATGGAAACATTGATCTGCTGTTCTACCTATCTAAGCATTCGCTGGCTCTCCCCTGCATGTGCCCTGATGGCGGATCAAACCCACAACCTTGGTGCATATAGGGACCACACACTCACCAACTGAGCTATCTGGCCAGGCCTCTGAATTTGTTTATTAATTTCAGAAGCTCATAATGGCATTTTGACAAATTTTTCTATGGAGTGTCATGTCACCTGCTAACATCAACATCTCATGATGAATTGTGGTTCATAGTGTCAAGTGTAATGTCTTTTCATTTCTTTACAATTTATTTGAGGCTTGGTTTGTTTGTTTTTTTCTGCTAGTTTAGTTAAAGTTTTTTCCAATTTTGTATCTTTCAAAAAATACCTGTTAGGTATTATTGTATTTTGTCTTTTCTCCTTTTATTTTTGTTTGTTCTAATATTTATTGTTTCTTTCTTTTCCAACTTTTGGGTTTACTTTCTTGTTTTGTTTCTAGTTTTCTGAGGTGCCAGTATTTTTGGAGATTTTTTTTTTTCATAATGTAGGTCATTTATCCCTATAAAATTGCCCCTTAGAATTGCATTTTCTGAATTTTATACATGAGCTGTGGTAGGCTGTCTTTTCATTTACTTTGTCTCTATACCTTTTTCAGTTCTCTCTTTTATGTGGCTCCCCTGGAATTCTCATTTATTCTTTTATATTCAGTTTCAGATAGAGAGGAAGAGAGATGGAGAGAGAGATAGAAACATCGATGATGAGAATCATTGACTGGCTGCCTCCTGTATGCCCCCTACTGGGTATCAAGCCCACAGCCTGGGTATGTGCCTTTTACCGGAATCAACCCTGGGATCCAAGGGTTGCAATCGAAGGCCTATGCTCTGGCCACTGAGCCAATCTGGCAGGGGCCATTCTGTAGTTTTTTTTAAAAAAATATCCAGCCCTAGCCAGTTTGACTCAGTGGATAGAGCATTGGCCTGCGAACTGAAAGATCCCAGGTTCGATTCCGGTCAAGGGGACATGCCCGGGTTATGGGCTCCATCCCCAGTGGGGGACTTGTAGGAGGCAGCCAACCCATCATGATTCTCATCATGGATGTTTCTATCTCTCCCTCCCTCTTGCTTCCTCTCTAAAATCAATAAAAGTATATATATATATATATATAATTTTTTTTTTTTTAAATTCCAGTATTTTTCGAATAACAGGCCACTATGGTCAAGGATAGCAGAAGCACAGTGGCTGCTGGAGGTAACTCTGACCCTTGTTTTTGACTGTAGCTGTCTTTAAATATGTTTGTTCACCCAGGCTTTCCAGTCATTCTTTCTATGCAGTTGTCCTTATTTGGTGTCCTGTAATACTGTTTGTCTTCATTGTACTCTTCTCATTTCCTGTGGGGGTTTTTTATTCATGCATAGCTGTCTACTTACTCTGGGGATGGGGAAAAATTCTCATATCTCTGATTCTGCCATCTTGCTGATGTCACTCACATAGGTCTTTTGCCTGTGATCTCATCTGTGCTTGTTGTTGCAATGTTTCTTTTGTGATTTCTATCATTTATGCTGTGTAATGGATTGACTGGAAATTAAATGGAAGAATCATTTTTTGCATCACAATAGAAACATGACTTTATGAATGAAACAATATAAACACAGGTGGTTTTGCCTGAATAAAGGGCTGTAATATAACACCTGGGCTTTGTTACATTCATAACAAGGAACCCATTTGGTTCTACAGTGTTTTGTACCATTGCCCATTCTTCACCCAATTCTTCTTGTTCTTGCTTCTTGTTGACATTGTGCCGACGACACAGTTTTAATAGTGATCAGTGCTCATTCTCCTTGGATGCCCAGTCCATGGATAACCTAACCTCTCTAAACTTTCACAGGTCTCTCTTTAGTGCCCTCCACCGTTGGTCCATGCCTGCAGAGCCTTAGAGTGCACACCTATTACTGTATTGAGGTAGAACATCATGTGCTCTAATACAATTGATTTTTTATGGGTTTGAGCACATTTGAATTGTTCTACCCAGACTCACTTCACCAGCATGAAAGGTCCTAAAGGAAGCCATTTGTGGAGGAACAACTAGCAGACCCTGCCTCTCTTCTTTTTGTCCCATCCTGTGCTCTGTACCTCCCTTGGTGAGATTTTCACCATTGACTGACCTTTGGGGCCAAGAAATGTATAACAGCCATTTTCTCAGAATCTAACTCATTTGTCTTGAAAATCTTTCTATGGAATCAAGCCTAGTCAAGACAGATAAACATCTGTGTTGAAGATATTCTGTTTTCATAAGGTCAGCATGTACTTAACCAGCGTTTCCTTTTGTTCAGGTTGCTGCTGTGGAGCAGAGAATGTGGAGGCACCCACTGAACAGAAGGTTTCTGTAAGAGTGTCACAGGCAGGTATTCCCAAGTTACCCTTGTCTTCTGAGGAGAGCCACCCCTGTGAGAGATGTGGGCTAGTCTTGGAAAAGATTTTCCACTTGACTGAGCAACACAGACAGATACTGTTGAGGTGTGGGGCCTGTGCACAAGGATTTTATTTCAGTACAAAATTTCACCAGCAGCATGTGAGAGAGAAGACTTTCATTAGAGATGTGGACAGGATCTCACTTGCAAAGAGCTGCAATTTCCAGGTGTCCCAGAATCATGTCACCTGTGGGGAGGTGGGACAGGGTGTCCTTACTGAGTCAGGACATCTCCACCTAAAGGCTGCTGAGACCAGCGATAGGCCAGAAGATATTTTGAAATGTGAGGTGAAGTTTCAAAGGAGAAAAAAATATAACAAAGTCATTGGCTGCAATCACACGTTTATTCAGGACAAGTGTGTCCATGCTGGAAGTCAGTGTTTTCTGTGCTGTAAATGTGGGAATTACTTTACCAAATTTTCTAGCTTTCATTATGAACATGGAGAAAAGCCTTACAAATGCAGTGAATGTCGGAAATCTTTTACGACGATGCATAGCCTTCATTGTCATCAGAGATTTCACACTGGAGAAAGGCCTTATGAGTGCAGTGAATGTGGGAATTCTTTTACCAGTAGCACTGCCCTTCATCGTCATCAGAGAGTTCACACAGGAGAAAAGACTTACAAATGCAGTGAATGTGGGAAATCTTTTAAGAGAGTTGATAGCCTCCATTGTCACCAGAGACTTCACACTGGAGAAAGTCCTTTTGAGTGCAGTGAATGTGGGAAATCTTTTATCAATAGCAGTGGCCTCCATTACCATCGAAGTTTTCACACTGGAGAAAGGCCTTATACATGCAGTGAATGTGGGAAATCTTTTACAACTAGCAGTGAACTTCATCGTCATCAAAGAGTTCACACAGGAGAAAAGCCTTATAAGTGCAGTGAATGTGGGAAATCTTTTACAAGGATTGATAGACTTCATTGTCACCAGAGATTTCACACTGGAGAAAGTCCTTATGAGTGCAGTGAATGTGGGAAATCTTTTACCAGGAGCACTGCCCTTTATTGTCATCAGAGAATTCACACAGGAGAAAAGCCTTATAAATGCAGTGAATGTGGGAAGTCTTTTACCACTAGCACTACCCTTCATCGGCATCAGAGAATTCACACAGGAGAAAAGCCTTATAAATGCAGTGAATGTGGGAAATCTTTTATGAGGATTGATAGACTTCATTGTCACCAGAGATTTCACACCAGAGAAAGTCAGTACAAGTGCAGTGAATGTGGGAAATCTTTTACCAGGAGCAGTGATCTTCATCTTCATCAGAGAGTTCACACTGGAGAAAGGCCTTATGCGTGTGGTAAATGTGGGAAATCTTTTACCACTAGCAGATACCTTCTTTGTCATCAGAGCTCACACAGGAGAAGAGCCTTATAACTTCAATGAGTGTGAGAAATCTCTTACCAGGAGCGATCATCTCCTATATCATCAGAGATTTCACACCGAAGAAAGCCTTTATTAGTCCAGTTAATGTGAGATATCTCAGCCAAATTTTTTAATTGGCTATGCACAAAAGAAACCAAATGTGAGAAATATCTTAGATGTGTAGGAAATGTTTCTTAGTTCCATCTTAGCAATAGTAAAAGAAAGTTTGTGAAGTCTCATTAGTCTGAATTGTATCTCATACATTTAATCACCTACATTATGAAAAGTCCCCTCAAGTGACTTTGTTGTTATGTTTGTTTATGTTGGTATCATATGAATCTATGTTGCACATTCTAACATACAGAGATGTGTTGCCAGGTCTATGTCACTGCATATTTCTGTTGCTGAAGGTATTTCACCTGAACCACCTATACGGTCCCTACAGATGGCATCAGTCACCATTCTCATGTGCCCAGGAAAGCTAACTCTGTTGTCTAATTTGTTGAAGAAAATGAGGAATACCTGAGCCCTTGGTTCTTGTTTCCCTGTCATGAGCTGCCACATAGGACTGATTACTATTGGCGCCAGTAAACATGATGTTGCAGAGGGACTGCCATTTTCAGGGACACACTTTCCCTAGATGCTAGTGATGACTTTATTGAGTGCCTCAGTCATCAATAGAAGAACTGCCGGACTCATGTCTCTTTGGTTTGTAAAATAATGAAGGCTTTTTCCTAAGACTTCTTTAATCTTGGGTGTGCTGTTTACTATATGGGTTAGTTTATAATGAGATCTGCGCTTTCCAAGCATGGTGAGGTGAAAAACGTTTATGGGGTCTGAAATATTTTTGCCCTTGGGGGAACATTATGGTGCAGAAATTAACTTAGCAGTTTTTGCCAAATTTACATTGCTGCCCATATTTTCCTAGGAAACACTGTGGACTCTCTAGTCCTCATGTGAAGATGGATGCTTTGAGACACAGAGATCACTCCAAAGAGGGGGTAGCTGTGACAGCCTCAAGTAGGTCTTCTTGTAGCATGAATTTATTTCTACTTTTCAAGGGATGACAATACATTTGAAGGGAATCACTTGCCCAGGTCTTGCAGAGGGCCATGTGCCCTAATGCCTACAATTTCATGGGTGTTGGTCACTGGTTTGAGGACCATCGCAAGTAGGGGAAACCATTTCACTGCAGAAACACAGACCTGATTGTTGGACAAGAGTGTAGCCCATTAGATCAATGGTCCTCATCTAAACGTGCATCCGGGCTTTTTTTTAAAAAGGACTTCAAGACCTGTGTGTACACATATCTGAGTGACTCCAGGCATGTTTATCTTCTGTGGAGCAGTCATTGTCATTGAATGTAATCAAGAGCTTCTGTGGCTTCCTGTAGCTTCTCTTATGTTCTCATCAGAGCCATTGGTGCTCTGGTAGCAAAACCAAGATGAAGAAAAAGGCTGTCTTTAGTCCAGGGATGTGGCTTTTGTGACCTAGTCAGCATTCCAGTGGGTTTGGGTGAAAGTTCTTACTTGTTTGTTACATTTTCTGTCACTGAGATGAGACTCGCCCAGAGGGCATAAGAATGTGGATTGAATATAGAGTTGCCAAACCTGTTGTTCTAAAATAGGTGAACATACATTTGTTTTATCTTGAACCATTTTTGAAAAACTATAATGAGTAAATGACATGTATTAAGTATAGAGTTTCATACATCTTGACATGTGCATGAAACTGTAACCATCGTTATACTCATAATACTGACGATATCTGTCACTGTGTAGTTGCTTCATGACCTCTTATAATCTGTCCCTGTTCTTTACAGCTTTCCTAGTAACCATGGATTTACATTCCATTTTCATAGAGAACTTTGGTTTTTCTAAGCATTTTTGTACTTTAATTTATGTTTCATGAATACTTGGAGATTTAGTTAAGATATATAAGTAACTCATATTTTTTTCTGATAGATATTCTTATCATTGATATATCACCATAGTTTGTCCATTTTAATAAATATTTGGTTATTTCTAATAAAGCTGGTACAAACATTTGTGTACAATTCTTTATATGGATATAAGTGTTATTTACCTTTGTCAAAAATTCAATGCATAATCTGAGTTTTGGGCTAGATGAATGTTTAAATTTACCAAGATTAGCAAATTGTGATCTGAATTGAATGTACCACCAGGGCTGGTGTGGCTCAGTGCTTGGGCATCATCTCGTGCAGCACAGGGTTGTGGATTTGATTGCCAGTGGGAATATGTGTCTGCGTTGTGGGCTAGATAGATACACAGAAGTGGGTGTGCAGGAGGTGGCTGGCTGATATGGCTCTCTCCCATCAATGTTTTTCTCCCTCTCCCTTCTCTCTCTAAAAATTAGTAAAGTATTCTTCAAAAATAAAAAGCAAACCTAAACTGATTGTATTTTTTTGAAATTTTCAAGCAGTGTATGTGGGATTTACATTCTCCACATCCTAGAGAATATTTTGTTTGGTCAATCATTCTTTATTTAAACATTTTTTTCCCTAAGTTTTTCATGCTACCTTACTGTTTTATTGTATTATTCTAGGTATTTATGGTGGGTCTTTTCTCAGATGTATATTTGCTGTATCTATAGCTTTGTTAAAACCTCTGTTCATATGTTCTGCCTAATGTGCTATGAGTTTTTGCAATTTTCTTTAACAAAAAAACAATGGAATAACAAAGATGAATGTTGGAATTTCACTCCTTTTGTGCCTTTTTTTATTTTGGAAATAAAATGTCTTTGTTTTGGGATAATGTGTTTTAATATTTTATATGTTTAAAAAACATATTTTTAGAGAGTTTTAAGATTTTTTTATTGATTTCAAAGAGAAAAGGAGAGTGAGAGAAAGATAGGAACATCAATGTTGAGAGAGAATCATTGATGGGCTGCCTCCTGCGCTCTGCTACTGAGAATGGACCCCACAACCCAGGCATGTGCCCTGATGAAAAATAGAATGGGGGCGGGGGGACTTTTTGTGCATGCATCTATGCTTAACCACTGAGCAACACCAGCTGGGAATTTTTTAGGTTTTAAATTCTATGCACAATGCAATGAATACTTTTAATTTTAACCCCAACTACTAACATCCTCCATCACCTTCAGAAAAGCAACCTTTAGAAACATTCTCAGGACAGGAACCCTTCACTTCCCCAATGCCAACAGTCACCATTGCTTTTAAAGCCTTTTGAGAAAGAACTAGGGCCTTTCTGAACCCTTTGATCCATCTGCAGGGAGGCAGTACTGTGATCACTGAGGTCTCCATGTTGAGTCTCCAACCTGGAATCTCCAGGAGACTCACTCCAGCTCCCTGCACTTCAGTTGTCTCATTGTGACATGAAGGTAATAACAGGACTTCCCTAGGACTCTGGGGATCAAAAAAAGTGACAAACAGTGCTTTCCTGGGCCAGAGTTTGCTTTTTGAGCATTTTCTTTTTTAATCCTCACAAAAACCTGGGAAGTCTAAACTAACATCGAGCTGTTGGGAACATCCACAATTACAGAAATGAAGATTTTCCAAGTTTACTTAACAATGCCAGGACTGGCCCACAGACCCTGAGTGATGGATGAATCATTACTCTGACCCACGTTTGTGTGAAAGAGAAGGCTAAGGGACAGCCTGGTTATAGGAACCAAAGAGCCCTGTTCGCCTGCCTCCTTAGGCTTTTATTGTAACCACAGCTTGAGCTAAAACTAAGTGTTAGATATTATCAGCAGGGTAAGCATCCTTGAGAAGACACATGCGTCTGCAGTGTCCTTTAAGCAAGGACATCTAAAGACTAAGCATAAAGATCTTGTAAACACCAGGTGCTCTCACATACACTGACTTGCTTCCCCGTATGTCCCCCTATTTTGTTTTGCTGGATGTACAAGACAGAGTGAAGCAGCGAACATTCTGCTTTGAATGTCAGGGTCCTCAAAGCACATTTACTTCTCAAGTTCTGATTTTGAGGACTATAAGAAAAACAAAGAATTATAATGACACTAATGGTTAGTCCCATTAAGAAGACAGGGTGCTTACAAGCATTAAATCCTGCCTTCTAGCAAGGTGTAGTGGACAGGATTATAAAGGGGAAGAGACCAGGGTGAGGAATGTAGCTACCTGCAGGCCCGGGGGTCCTTAGATGTCAGCTATTGTAATTAGTCATCAGGCGATGAGATGATGTTTTGACTTCTGGTGGGTTGGTCTGATACTGCTTATTGGTTCTGCTGGCTGGGTTCACAGTTGAGTCACCTTCCTAATTACTTCACACAGGCCTGGGAAAGAAAACTTTAAGAAAACCTTAATCCTCTATTTACATATAAGAAAATTGACCCTTTATTCACATAAGTATATGTATGCTAAGATTTAAAATATGATTACTTTTTAAGTTAATTCAGGTGCTCTATAAAATTTGTTACTATAATTTTCTTTTAAGATTCCCTTCAGAACCCTTTTATCACTTCACAAACATTTTTTTAAGGCTATGTTTAAATTAAAAATATATATATTTAAAAAAAGAGTTCCTCTGGGCCCACTACTGCTAGCAATAATGAACAGGACTCCAAATAAATTTGGCTTATTGATTAAGGCATCTTCTGATTTACAGTATAACAAAGGGAGGAGTGACCTCTAGGATTGGACAAAAATTAAAAGATAGACATATACTTCTTTTCCATAGGTGGGTATGAAACTGGACAACCAATGGGTCTGGTCAGCCTGTCACTACTTGAGTCAATTAAGCCTAGACAGGGTTGAATCCTATATGAATATTTATTCCAGTACTGCTGGCAATGGGAGGGCAGCAGGTCATCCACAAAAATCTGCTCTGCCACCCACATACGCCAGCTGCTTACGTGGGGTAGGACAAAGATCACATAAGGATGCCTGGCAGGCGTGGCTCAGGATTCATTTCCCTGGCAGACACATGTGAGGGAATCACTAGTGTGCAGTGTGCAGGGGGCAGCCAATCAATGATTCTCTCTCATCATTGATGTTTCTGTCTCTCCCTCTACCTTCCTCTCTGAAATCAATGGACCGCTTTCTAAGGTTGACTCCCAGGTCCCGGGAATGTAAAACTCTCAGCCAGGTTAGAATGTCCTTTCTTTAACCAGAAAGAGGCAAACACAATTAATGGAGGGTGATTAATATTTCCTATAACCTTAGCTAGTCCCCAATATTATAGTTTTCCCCTAGCAGGTACAGGATAGTTAACAGTCAGCAATTAACATGATGACAATAACAATGAGGGGGGAACTGTTGCAGTGCTTGTGCTTTGAGGGGATGGGGGGGGGGGAGAGGGGGGGGGTTGTTTGTTATTCCAAAAGCATGTTATCAATTATGTTATTCAATGTGTAAATAGACAAGAGATAGGCTAAGTTAAGATGAAGATTGACGTTTTGTTAGGGAAAAATACTACTCAAGGATGTGATGACTCAGTACGAATTGCTTTTAGTTAGAAAGTTTTATTTTCAGACTCTCCTGGGTGGTTACCTTAGGTCTCTGAGTTGGTAAGGCTGCCACTCAGGCCTCCATGGAGACTGTCAGGTATAATATGTGGCCCTTTTTTGCTCACAAACTCTCCCACTTTTTCCAAAATTTATTTATTTTGACGTTAAAATTATAATGAAACAAGAGAGTTGCATCTTTTCTATTTCAAAGGCTGGGCCTACATTCTTGTGTTATATTTGTCAAATACATATACTAGGGTGTAAGTAGGTCATCTATGTGATAAAATTTTTCAGACTCTTTAATGCAGGCATGTCTCTTTAATTATGACTGCTATATTTGGATCACAGATAATGTGTATGTGCTTTTAAATATGGTTTTTAAAAAATTGATATCAGAGAGAGGAAGGGAGAAGGGAGAGGGAGAGACAGAGAAACATCAGTGATGAGAGAGAATCATTGCTCCCCTGACTCCTGCACGCCCCCTACTGGGGATCAACCCCGAAATGGGCGTGTACCCTGACAGGTCATTGAACCATGACCTCCTAGTTCACTGGTCAACACTAAACCATTCAGTGACAATGGCCAAGCCAGATAATCTCTTTTCATCAACATGGACTCAAGTCCCTTCACCAGGAAGAGATGACAGCTTTCTGTAGCCATTTTCAAGATGTCTCTCTCATGAGGACGTGACATTTCATAGCCCCTCCAGTGGCGATCTCCGTGTTTTCTACAGGAGTGATGGTGGGGGAAAAAGAAAAAGAAAAAAAAGACCCTGATCACTTACTTGGACTCAATGACTACATTACCCAGAACACCATGTGGGGGATACCAACAGCTTAGCCAATGAAGGGTCAGAAAAGGTGTTTCAAGGGGCGGGACTTCCTGCATCCTCAGAGCCTGCATTTTGACTCCATCCAAACCTACGCAGCTGTTGTTGCGGAGCTTCCAGATCGCTGGGTCCTGGTGGAGATGGCCCGACAGAGAAGGCAGGAGAGTCGTGGCGCACACAGCACACGCGCGGGTACGAAATGCGGTGTCCCCGCCCGGGTGACCCGCTCCCGGGCCCGGAAAGGGACCCCCCTTCCCTCCGCGGCCTCTGCTCCCGCCGCTCCCGCCCGGCTCCGCACACAAAGTCCGATGGCGGCGCCCGCCTGGGGGCGCGGGGCTGAGGTGAGTGCGCGTCCCCCGGGCCCCCACCGCCTCCTCACACCCAACGGGACAGCCCGGGTGCGGGCGCCTGTCCCGTCCTGCAGCTCAATCCCGCGTGGAGGACCGTGAGGAAGGCGGAGGGGAGAGAGGGGTGTTGTGGCTGCTGAGGACACAGCAAGTGCAGGGCAGAGAGGACGGGGGTGACTTGCATCTGAAGGTCCCTGAGGATGTGGCTGTGAGTATTGACGGAAAGATCAGAGGCTGCAGGGAGGACGGCACAGACTCATTCGGGGCTTTTCGGGCTGTGGAGACTCTCAGAGGACGTGTGGTCCTGCATCCGGCTGGACTATGGTACAGTCACTCTCGGATACCATATGCCAAGTTCATGGTTGATCTACTGGGATGGAGTAGGAAGGGGGCAGAGCTGAGGGACTGAACTTGGGGTCGGAAGAAGGAAGACATTACCCAGTGGTGTGCACAGCTAGAGAAAGAGGAAGTGTGAGCTGATGGTCCCTGGTACCTGGTGTGGAGACTTAGGGGTGAAGCATAAGCCCCGGTTTGACTTTGTCTTGGAGGCTTGGTCTGCGAGACAGCGGCTGGGGCCCTGCAGGCAAGGCCCAGAGCTGAGATGCATGCACTCCCAGGCCCCAAACACTCTGCTCTTGCTGAGGGCAGTAACAGTGACTAATAGGACTGTGATGTGAAAGCAGCCTGCACTGGCCTTAGGGCCTGGTGTCCACACTAAACTGGGGGTGCCCTGGAGGAGGTTGAGGGTGGGGAAGATGTGTAAGGAGTAGGATTGTGGGTTCTCAGAAAGACAGCTTTGGTTTCAATTCTGGGAGTTAAAAATTGGCTGCAGAGTAAGTGGATGCTACACAGACACACTCCCAGGACCAAACTGGAATTACAACGAACATGCAAAAAAAAAAAAATTCTGAATAATCATTTGTCTCCATTCTGACAGGTTGGTGTGACCTTTGAGGACATTGCCCTGTACTTCTCCAGGGAGGAATGGAGGCTCCTTGATGAGGATCAGAGGCAGCTGTACCTGAATGTGATGCTGGAGAACTTTGAACTTCTATCCTCCCTGGGTAAGACCCTCGCTCTCACCAGTGACCTGGACTTGACTTTACATATCCTCATGCCCCTTTACACAGGGTGTGCTCTGTCCTCACTGCTTGACTTTCCAGTTTTTTGGGCCCTTGCTGTTCTTGGTAGGTCTGGTTTGTTTGCTTTGGCCTTTAATTTTTCTGCAATCACAACACCTCCTGTACTGAACTACTTGGCAGGGATTTGTGGTTGGTATTGTGGCAGGTTGCCCAAAGGATTCCACCTTGATTAGTGAGGAAAAGCATTCTTTATATTCCTGTTGGTCATATGTGCATATTATTGGGAAAAATTCCTCTACATCTTTAGCCTATTTTTTTTAAAATATATTTTATTGATTTTTTACAGAGAGGAAGGGAGAGAGATAGAGAGTTAGAAACATCGACGAGAGAGAAACATCGATCAGCTGCCTCCTGCACATCTACTGGGGATGTGCCCACAACCAAAGTACATGCCCTTGACCGGAATCGAACCTGGGACCTTTCAGTCCGCAGGCCGACGCTCTATCCACTGAGCCAAACCGGTTTCGGCTAGCCTATTTTTTAAAAATATATTTTTATTGATTTCAGAGAGGAAGGGAGAGAAACATCCATGATGAGAGAGAATCATTGATCCACTGCTTCCTGCACGCCCCCTGCTGGGTATCAAACCCTATTCAGGCATGTGCCCTATTCAGGAATCGAATCCTGACCTCCTGGTTCATAGGTTGACTCTCAACCACTCTGCCATGCTGGCCGGGCTAGCCTATTTTTTATTTACTTTCAGTTTTTTTATTTTATTTCAAGAAAAATGATTTTATTTATAATGTTACATGCAATAAACATCAATTATTCAAGAAAAATGACCATATATGTAATAATTATAATTCAAGAATAATTATAATAATATTACCAAAATTGTATCACAAAAGTTGTAGGAAATACTAAAAATCTGCAAATAACTGGATTACTTCTATTATATTGTAGAATATTTTTTACCCTCTAACTCTACTTTTGTTCATCAGTTTATGTTGTTCATTATATTCCAAAAATGAGTGAGATCATATGATATTTATCTTTCTCCAACTAGCTTATTTCTTTTAATATGATGCTTTTTTAAAGTCTATTTTGTCGGATATGAGTATTGGTACTCCAGCTTTTTTTGTTGTTTTCCTTTTGCATGGAAAATTATTTTCCATCTCTTCACTTCATCCTGTGTGTGTCTTTTGTTTTGAGGTGGGTCTCTTGTAGACAGCATAAAGTTGGGTCATGTTTTTGTATCCATTCAGCTACCCTACACCTTTTTATTGGAGCATTAAACCATTTACATTTAGAGTTATTATTGAGAGATACTTATTTATAGCCATTTTAATTCTGTATGGCTAGGTTACTTTCTCTGTTTCTTCTTCTCAGCAATCCCTTTAGCATATCTTGTAATGCTGGCTTGGTGGTGATGAACTCCTTGAGCCTTTTTTGTCTGGGAAGCTCTTTATTTGACCGTCTATTTTGAATGATAGCCTTGCTGGATATAGTAATCTTGGTCTCAGATCCTTGCTTTCCATTACCTGAGTACTTCATGCCATTCCCTTCTGGCCTGTAGAGTTTCTGATGGGAAATCAGGTGTCAGCCTTATGGGAACTCCTTTGTAGGTAACAGTTTTCTTTTCTCTTGCTACCTTTAAGATTCTCTCTTTGTCTTTAATTTTTCTAGCCTATTTTTTAACCATATTTTTTGGTTAATGGGTCTGTTGAATACCTTCTATATTTTATATATTAAATTTTATTACATACAGGTACTCACTCTTCTTTTTGCATGTGCTTAATTGTGCTTTGCAGATATTTTAAGGGTTTTTTCTTTTGGTTTTAATATTTTTTTTGACTTCAGAGAGGAAGGGAGAGGGAAAGAGAGATAAAAACACCAGTAATGAGAGAAAATCATTGATTGGCTGCCTCCTGCACAGGCCCTACTGGGGATGGAGCCAGTAACCCAGGCATGTGCCCTGACTGGGAATCGAACCTGGGACATCTTGGTCCATGGACCTGGGACCTCTTGGTCCATGGGACGACACTCAATTCACTGAGCCACCACAGCTGGGCTTGGTAGTATTTTTGTTTTTACAAATTCAATGTTTTTGGCAATCCTGCATTCAGGAAGTTTAGTGTGGCTATCTTTCCAGCAGGCTCAGATGCTGTTGACCAGTGTGAATATAAGAAATATTCAAACCTGGAAATAATTTTTGTGAGTTTATTTGGTCGAAACTTTCAACAGTTTGTAAGAAGCAAAATCTCAAGGCATTGATATAATGCTCCAGAGAATGGCAGTTTTGCATCTTATTTGATACATTACAATCAAAAGAGCAGGCATAGCTGGGTTACATGAAATTCATTGGTGATTGATTAAGTAGGCAGAAGAGAACAAAGTGGGGCTACTTCTGGTATTGGATAAAAAGTAAAATGAAAAAAAAAGTAAAATGATAAATCTTTTACATAGTTGGGTACAGGATATTCAATAATAATCAATATTAATATGATGAAAACAGCAATGAGAGAGAGTATTTGTAGTCTTTGCTATGGTGCATTTGGTTGTGCCCTGAGGAATCCCAAAAAGGGCAGTTACTCTGACATTCCAAAGGGATGTTATCATAAATGCAAAAGATGATAGGGTAAGTTAAGGTAAAGATTCACTTTTGTCGTTGAATATTCCAGCTGAGGACATGTCTATCTGTCATTAACTACTTTTTTTTAAAATATATATTTTATTGATTTTTTACAGAGAGGAAGGGAGAGAGTTAGAAACATCGATGAGAGAGAAACATTGATCAGCTGCCTCCTGCACACCTCCTACCCGGGATGTGCCCGCAACCCAGGTACATGCCCTTGACCGGAATCGAACCTGGGACCTTTCATTCCACAGCCTGATGCTCTATCCACTGAACCAAACCTGTTTTGGCTGTCATTAACTACTTTTAGTTAGAAAGTTTTAATTTCAGACCATCCTTTGTGGTCACTTTAGGTCTCTGAATTTCCCTGAGCTTGTAACTCTGTACTGATAAAGTATTTTTCACACAGAGTAGTTGTGTTTTATTAGCCTGCAGTATATGTTACCTTGTCTTTATTATTTAATTGGAACTCCAAATACTTGTGAGAATTTCTTTCTATATCTCAATATTCACTTTTTGTGGAGATCTGACTGAATCCACAACATCTCCAAGCGATATGTTCATATGACTTGCAAGTATTTTCTCCCATCCTGTAGATTGCCTTTTTAAAAAATATACTTTTATTAATTTTTACAGAGAGAAAGGGATAGGGATAGAGAGTTAGAAACATCAATGAGAGAAAAACATCCATCAGCTGCCTCCTGCACACCCCCTACTGGGGATGTGCCTGCAACCAAGGTACATGCCCTTGACCGGAATTGAATCCAGGACCCTTCAGTCCACATGCCGATGCTCTATCCACTGAGCCAAACCAGCCAGGGCTAGATTGCCTTTTATTTTTATTTTTTTTAAAATATATTTTATTGATTATTGATTTTTTACAGAGAGGAATGGAGAGGAATAGAGAGTTAGAAACATCCATGAGAGAGAAACACCCATCAGCTGCCTTCTGCATGCCCCCTACTGGGGTTGTGCCCGCAACCAAGGTACATGGCCTTGACCAGAATCGAACCTAGGACCCTTCAGTCCGCAGGCCAATGCTCTATCCAATGAGCCAAACTGGTTAGGGCTAGATTGCCTTTTAATATCATGTTGTTAATTGCTGTTGTGATGTGAAGACACTTTTTCATTTGTTGTTGTTTAGACTGTTTAGTTTGCCCTCTTTGCCTGGTGGTGGTTGTCACATTCAGAAAATCATGTCCAAAGCTTTTTCTCTAGGTTGTTTTGAAGTAGTTTTAAGTTTGGGGATTGTCATTTAATTATTTTATGCAGTTTGAGTTTATTTTTTTTCAGTGGTGTCCAGTTTTGTTGTTTTACCTGTGAATAGGCACTTTTACCAGCACCATTCAGTGAAAAAACTATCTTTTCTTTCTTGTGTGTCTTATGGTTTTTGTCAAAGGATACTTGAATGTATGTGCCTGGGTTTATTTCGGTCTTCTCTGTTCTGTTCTGTTCTGTTGGACTGTGTTTCTATGTTTATTCCAGCTACACACTGTTTGGTTGCTTTGGCTTTGTAATAGATTGAAGTCAAGAAGTTTGATGCCACCTGGTTTGTTCTTGCTCAAGTTTGCTTTTGCTCTTCCAGGTCTTTTGGTTCCATACATTTCAAGATTCTGTTTTTGTTTCTTTGTAAAATACCATTGACATTATCATTAGGATTGCATTTAATCTGTAGATTGCTTTGGGTAGTATAGATGTTATAAGGGTATTAAATTTGAAATCCTAAAGCACAGATGTCTTTCCATTTGTTTGTGTTTTCTTCCATTTTTTCATCACTGTCTTGAGTTCAATGTACAGACCTTTCACCATTTTGGTGGAATTTATTCCCGAGTAGTTTATTATTGATTCTATTGCAAACTTGACTACTTTCTTCATTTCTCTATCGAAGAATTTATTGTTAATGTGTAGAAATGAAACTGATGTTTATGTTTTAACTTTTACATCCTGTAACCTTTCCAAATTAATTTTGTCTTTAAAATTTTTAATTTTTAAATTTAGAGAAATGAAGTGTGACAGAGATAGACAGAAATATAGAGGTGAACATAAATCTCTATTCCACTGATCTATGCATTCATTGGTTGTCCTCTGGGTGTGTCCTGAAGGGAGATCAAGCCCACAACCTCAGGATATTCGGACCACACTTTCACAGAGCGAGCCACCTGGCCAGGGCTCTGAATTTGTTTTTAATTTCAGAAGCTCATAGAGGGATCTTAACGTTTTTCTCGAAGTAGATTCATGTCATCTGCCAACATCTCATATGATACCTTGTGGTTCACACTGTCAGGTGTAATACCTTTTTTTCTTTTCTTTTTTATAAAAGCTCCTAGCTAATTTGAACTATGCTTCTTTTTGGTTTTTAAGATTCTGAAATTGATTTTTATAAAAATAGGGAGAGGGATTGTGAGAAACATGTAATGAGAGCAAAACATTGATTGCCTGTCTCCTGTATACCCCCTACCAGGGATAGAACCTGCAAACCCAGCATTTTTCCAGAGCAAGAATGTAATCGGCAAGTTTTTGGTGCATGGGATAATGCCCAACATACTCATCCACACTAGAGAAAAGCCTTATAAATGCAATGAATGTGGGAAATCTTTTACCAGGAGCATTGACCTTCGTCTTCACCAGAGAGTTCACACTGGAGAAAAGCCTTATAAATGCAGTGAATGTGGGAAATCTTTTACCAGGAGCACTGCCCTTCAAGTTCATCAGAGATTGCACACTGGAGAAAGGCCTTATGAGTGCCATGAATGTGGGAAATCTTTTTCCTGGAGCAGTACCCTTCGTTGTCATCAGAGAATTCATACCGGAGAAAAGCCTTACAAATGCAATGAATGTGGGAAAAATTTTATCACAACAGGTCACCTTCATCAACATCATCAGAGAATTCACACTGGAGAAAAGCCTTATAAATGCAGGGAATGTGAAAAATCTTTTCCCACTAGCGATGACCTTCATTGTCATCAGAGAGTTCACACCGGAGAAAAGCCTTATAAATGCAGTGATTGTGGAAAATCTTTTACCAGGAGCACTGCTCTTCGAGATCACCTGAGATTGCACACTGGAGAAAGACCTTATGAGTGCAGTGAATGTGGGAAATCTTTCCCCAGGAGTAGTGACCTTCGTCTTCATCACAGAATTCACACTGGAGAAAAGCCTTATAAATGCACTAAATGTGGGAAATCTTTTATTTATAGCACTCTCCTTTCTCGTCATCAGCGAGTTCACACTGGAGCAAACTCTTATAAATGCAGTGAATGTGGGAAAACTTTATCCACCAGCATTGCCCTTCAAGGTCATCAGAGATTGCACACTGGAGAAAGGCCTTATGAGTGCAGTGAATGTGGGAAATCTTTTACCACTAACACTGGCCTTCACTGTCATCAGAAAATTCACACTAGACAAAAGTGTTATAAATGCAGTGAATGTGGAAAATCTTTCACCTGGAGCACTGCTCTTCATCGTCATCAGAGACTTCATACAGGAGAAAAGCCTTATAAATGCTGTGAATGTGGGAAATCGTTTGCAAGGAACTATAGTCTCCAATATCATCATCGAGTTCACACTGGATAAAGACTTTATGAGTGCAATTAACATGAGATATCTCTCAGCCAAATTTCTAAATTTGCTCTGCAGTATGAGTTCACATGTGAGACTTTTCTTAGATGTGTAGGAAATGTGTTTTCTTAGTTATTACTTAACAATAGCATAAGAAAACTAGAGGCCCGGTGCACAAAATCGTGCACGGGGGAAAGGGGTTGTCCCTCAACCTGGCCTGCACCCTCTCCAATCTGGCACCCCTCAGGGGATGTCCGACTACCGGTTTATGGAGCTGGCAGTCGGACATTTCTCTCACAATCTGGAACAGCTGGCTCCTAACAGCTCGCCTGCTGTCTGTCTGATTGCCCCTAACCGCTTCTGCTTTCCAGCCAGATTGCCCCCTGACCACTCCCCTGCCGGCCTGATTGACGCCTAACTGCTCCCTTGCTGGCCTGATTGCACCCAACTGCCGTCCCTTGCTGGCCTGATCGCTCACAACTGCTCTCCCAGGCCAGCTTGATTGCCAACAACTGCCCTCCCCTGTTGCAACCTGCCTCCTCTGCTGGGACCCGCCTCCTTCGTGAGAGGCAGCGGAGACGCCGGGACCAGCCTCCTCCACGCTGCACAGAGCTGCAGGACCCCCAGGCCTCTTCACACGGAGTGGGCCCCAGGCCCCACCTCCATTGTGTGTGCAGCCATCTTGTAACAACGTTGCACGAGGGCATGACGCCACCAAGGCTTTTATTATATAGGATTTGTGAAGTCTCATTTATCTGAATTGAATCTCATACATTTAAATACCTACATTATGTAAATTCCCCATAAGTGTTTTTGTGGGTTTTTTTGTTTTTCTTTTTATTTTGGAACCGTATGTATCTATGTATCACTTTCTGAAATACTTAGATGTGCTTCCAGATCTATGTCAATGCATATTTCTGTTACTAAAGGTATTTCATCTATACCACCTATATGTTCCTACAGATGGAATCAGTCACCATCCTCTTGTGCCCAGGGAAGGTAACTCTGTTGTCTAATTTGTTGGAGAAAATTACGAAGATCTGAGCCCTTAGTTCTTAATTCTTTTCTGTTATTAGTTGCCACATAGGACTGATTAGTATTGGCCCCAGGAAACATAATATTGCAGAGGAACTGCTATTTTTAGAGACACACATTTCCTAGATGCCAGGGATGAATTTATTGAGTGCCGAAGTCATCAATGGAAGAACTGCCACTCTCATGTCTCTTTGGTTTGTAAAATAATGAAGGCTTTTTCCTAAGTCTTCTTTAATTTTGGGTGTAATATTTACTGTGTGTTAGCTTATAAGGAGATCTCAGCTCTCCAAACATGCTGAGGTGAAAAACTTTTATGGGGCCCCAAACAATCTTTGCTCTTGACAGAACAGTATGGTGTAGAAATTAACTTAGCAAGTTTTTGCGCAATTTACATTGCTGCCCGTATTTTCCTTAGAAACACTGTGGACTGTGGACACTCTAGTCCTCATATGAATATGGAAGCTTTGAGGTACAGAGGGGGTAACTGTGACAACCTTGAGTATATCTTCAAGCAGCATGAAAATTTTTCTTGTTTTCAAGGGATGCTGCCAATATATTTGAATCTCCAGCAGACTCCCTAGAGCTCCCTGAATCTCAGTTGGCTGAATGTGACATGCAGATGATTGATGGCGCTTACTTTGGCCTTCCAAGATCAATAAAAGTAACAAGCTGAGTACTTGTTGCCAGGATTCCAGGGTTAGATTTTCAAGCATTTTCTCTTTTAATTCTCACAACAACCTGGGCAAGTGGAAACTCATATCAAATCGCTGATAAAATTCAGTATCAGAGAAATGAAGTCAGCTCCCCAAGTTTACACCACAGACAAGTGTTAGATTCAAGGGGCTGGATTTTAACCCATTGTTTTCTCTAGCGCCAGAAACAGTCTCTACCCCTGATGAGCAGCCCTCACTGGAGCAGGTACGGTATGAGGACCAGGGTGGCTCAGCTGCAGCTCCTGTTTCCATGGTTGCAGTTATGCTTTTCCTCCCATTCCCTTCACATTTCAGACCACTTACCTTTGGCCTCCCTCTGTTGAGGGGAACGCCATCATTTCTCAGCTGCAGTGGTTTCTCCAGGGGAATCTTCTTTCAGAGTGAGCTGCATTTGTCTGCCTCCTTTTTGATCCCAGCACAGAGTTTGACCCACAGGAGACCTCGGATATTTGGGCTGGGCCTCTGCAACTGCGCCCACATGTTGGGTGTCATGCTGTGATCCCATCCACTGTGATGAATTTGTTGCCTCAGCTTGACCCTGCAAATGATGCTCCTATGTGGCACTGACATTCACCCTGCAGGAGTGGATACAACTGGACATGAATTCTGGGGCCTAATATTCGGAAGTGATGCTGGAGTCCTACATGATCCCAGTCCCTGGATGGGTGCTCACCTCTTATTCATGCATAGGACCCACCACCATGTGATTCTGTCCGCTATGTCCCTACTGGCTGAATGAGACAATGGCTCTCACTGTTTTCTCTGTAGCCCAGATCATGTTATGGGCCCACTTCCTACTTCCCAGTCTCCTGTGTCTGCACCCTGGGTCTTTGGGTTGGAACAGAATCCTTTTGAGTACGAGCCTTCACTGCAGTGCACAGCACACTGCACCACAACTGAGGTCCTTACTGTGCTTTTCCTGACAATCTACCCTAACTGACTATCCACAACATTTTTTTTTAATACATATTTTATTGATTTTTTTACTGAGAGGAAGGAAGAGGGATAGAGAGAAACATAAATGAGAGAGAAACATCGATCAGCTGTCTTCTACACACTCCCTACTGGGTATGTGCCTGCAACCAAGGTACATGCCCTTGACTGGAATCGACCCTGGGACCCTTGAGTCCGCAGGCTGACGCTCTATCCATTGAGCCAAACCGGTTAGGGCTATCCACAACATTTTTTGACGGTGAAGGTGGTCTTTCAGGTGAAGGTGTTTGCTATTTTGGCTAGTTACTCTTTTTCTGAGTTGTTTCCATGTATATGGAGGTATACATGTTAATAACTTTTTGGTGGTTTTTGCCCCGTTAATCTGTATTCACCAATTTAATTATTAGAGCAACCAAAGAACCTAGAAAAGAGGAAGGAAATATTTTGACTCTACAATGTCATTTTTCTCATTTTCACCCACTTAACTCCTTAGAATAAAGGAATACTGTTAGGGTTTGTCAAGTGATGTGGGCTGTGTAAGAATTCACAGCAAAGAGAAGACATGCAGAGAGAGTTTATTTCACTTTCCAAGATTGGAAAGGGCCAAGTATTGCTAGTCAGTACAGGACAGGGAAGAAAGGGTGGCTTCTGCTTTCCAGCAGTGCCTTTGGGTAAGGACAAGCAATGCAGAGGCCTTGGGCCGTGCTGAAGTTTATATGAGGGGCTTTCTTTAAAATTTTGTTTGTTTGCTTTCCAGGAGATAGTCTGGCAGATGTATAGGGGAGGTGCGTTATCAGTATTTTCCCCAACCCTATAAAATAATACAACAAAAGTTATGAAGAGTTCAAAAGAGGGTGGTTTGAATGGGCGGAGGGAAGAAACTTTCTACTAACTAGAGATTCCTTGGTACAAATTATCCCTGAGGTGTGAAAACAGCAGGGAGAATGGGTGGCAAGAATGCAGCCTTGAAAGTAGCTTATCATGTTCTGCATTTTGAACAGAGGAGCTGTTTGAATTAAAGGAGCCAACAATCTTGGGGTTTAATTAACAGGTGCATCTCATAAATAGTGGAAGGTCACAGCCAAAAAAAAAGATTTTTTTTTTGTCATTACAAATACCTCGACCACTTTTAGAATCTAAAGCTTAAGTTATTTATCTCTTTTAAAATAATTATTTTATTGATTTCAGAGAGGAGGGAGCAGTAGAGAGAGGTAGAAACACCAATGATGAGAATCATTCATTGGCTGCCTCCTGAACATCTCCAATGGCATGGAGCCCAAAACCCAGGCATGTGCCCTTGACTGGAATCGCACCTGGTAGCTTTTGGTCTGCAAGGCTTTGCTCTATACCCTGAGCTGAACTGGCTAGGGCCTAAGGCTTTATTGACATAAAGAGTGAATACTTCTAGGAGTCCAGGTAAAGGGACACCAACAATACTGGGGGCATCGTGTTAAGGAGGATGTCAGCAATGGGTCCTGGAGGAAATCAACCACTCATTGAATTTTCTCTTGAACTCACAGGTTTTAACTCCCCAGTATGGACAAAAATGATGGCCCATAGTAAACCTAGCAAGCTCAGGGAGCCTGTCATGGCATGGTCAATCTTACAAACTCAGAGGCCAAAGGTAACCATATAGGATGGTTTGAATTAAAACTTTGTAAGTAAAAGCTTATCTCGGGTAGTTATGTCCTAACCTTGTTTTAGTGTTTTGTTTTGTCTTTTTGCAAAAGTCAACTTTTACCTTATTGAGCCTGCCTATTGTCTTTTTGCATCTAAGATAACATGCCTTTGGATTTTCAGGAAAATTTCCGTTTTACAGACTCCCTAAGGGCACGATCTCTCAAGACAACAGTCCACACAGCCCCAGTTGTTATTGTTATAAGTTAAATATTAACTGTTAACTAATCAATAACCTTTTACAAAAAAAGTCTGTGTCTATTTTTTTTTAACTTTTTGTCCAATCTGTCAGATTTCCCTCCTCAGCCCTCCCCTAATTTATCACCAATGAATTTCATTTAACCCCCATATGGCTTCTCCTTTGAGTCTAATGTATAAAAAAGGTGCAAAACTGCCATTCTCCTGGGCATTAATCTGTTGTTATTTTGCTTCTTGTTCATTGTTGCCAGCATGGGTCAAATTGAAGCATAGTGGTCGCTCCTTTGAAAAAACTGCTCTTTGAATTACTCTGTTATTCTTAGACAGTCTCTTATTGTGTAGGTCAACATTGTTAGTTTTAGACTGTAAAATAACTTTGTTTTTTGTTTAAATAGAAAAGATAAACCTTTAATCTCCAACATTTATAGGGAACTCATACAACTTAACAAAAGGAAGATAAACAATCCAATCAAAAAATGGGCAAAGGACCTAAATAGACACTTTTTAAAAGAGGACATTCAGAAAGCAAAGAGACATATGAAAACATGGTCAAAGTCACTAATCATCCAAGAGATGCAAATCAAAACAACAATGAGGTACCATCTCACACCTGTCAGACTGGCTATCATCAAATACAAGTGCTGGAGAGGATGCGGAGAAAAGGGAACACTCATGCACTGCCGGTGGGAATGCAGACTGGTGCAGCCACTATGGAAGACAGTATGGAGTTTCCTCAAAGAGTTAAAAATGGAACTCCCATTTGACCCAGTGATCCCACTTCTAGGAATATATCCCAAGAAACAAGAAACCCCAATCAGAAAGGATATATGCATCCCTATGTTCATAGCAGCACAATTTACCCTAGCAAAGATCTGGAAACAGCCTAAGTGCCCATCAGCAGATGAGTGGATTAGAAAACTGTGGTACATCTACACAATGGAATACTATGCTGCTGTAAAAAAGAAGGAATTCTTACCATTTGCAACAGCATGGATGGAACCGGAGAGCATTATGCTAAGTGAAATAAGCCAGTCAATGTAAGAAAAATACCACATGATCTCAATCATTTATGGATATAAGACCATTATAAACTGATGAACAAAAATAGATAACAGAGGCAGAGCAGCATCGAACAGACTGTCAACTACAGTGGGAAGGCTGGGGAGGGTTACAGGCCCAGTGGGGAACGTAACTGCACCCCGAGGGACTGCTAAGCAGGCAATGTTAAACCCCCGCGGCCCCCTGCCACTGGGGGGTAGGGGCCCCGGGGGAATCCCAAGGGTGGTCGGGGGGGGGGGGGAGAAATATGTAATACTCTTTGTAATACTTTAAGCAATAAAATAAAATAAACTATTTCTTCCATAGGGAAAAAAAATTTTTTAAAAAGATGAACATAACTGTCTGACCTTGCAAGCTAGCCATCTAACTGATACACTGGTATTGATGCTAGGTGTCTATAGATATGATATGGAACTCAAAGTTACAAGTTGTCTGTATAGATATGACAGGTGTTTGATTGGATACGATATGTACTCAAGGTTACAAGCTGTCTTACACAGAACTAGGAGGATATAAAAAGGAAATACTCCCTCCTGTGTTTGTTCAGAATTTGACAGAGGTAATCTGCTCTGAACCTGTGTGCAATAAAGATGACTACTAAATAATTGGCTCATTAGGGGTCTTGTCCAACTTGGACAAGGAAAATCAGAAGATCTTAAAGCAGGTCAGTATATTTTTCTCCTTATGTAATTCCTCTGAAATTCGGCAATACTTAATAAATAAATCATGGCCATACATTTCTTTGCATAAATTCAGTAAGACCAGTTTCCAATAGTTGACCAAAAACTTTGAGAGGAGTATCATGTTTTAAAGAGCCCTGTCTGAACTCTGAAGACTTGAAGCCAATAAGAGTGCCATGGAGCCCTGACCGGCTTGGCTGAGTGGATAGAGCGTCGGCCTGTGGACTGAGGGGTCCCAGGTTTGATCCCGGTCGTCAAGGGCATATACCTGGGTTGTGGGCACATCCCCAGTAGGGGGCGTGCAGGAGGCAGCTGATCCATGATTTTCACTCATGGATGTTTCTAACTCTCTATCCCTCTCCCTTCCTCTCTGTAAAAAAAAAAAAAGAGTGCCGGCCGTAACCGGTTTGGCTCAGTGGATAGAGCGTCGGCCTGCGGACTGAAGGGTCCCAGGTTCGATTCCGGTCAAGGGCATGTACCTTGGTTGCGGGTGGTTGGTTAGAGGAAAAGGGGGGGCAGTAAGGGCATCCCCGTGGCTGTCTCATCGATGTTTCTAACTCTCTATCTCACTCCCTTCCTCTCTGGAAGCCTAGGGCATGGCCTTGGGTAGAGCCACTGCAGGTGAGGAATTCACCTAACTCAGCAGATACTGCGGACAGGCCTGATGGCAGCTGGATAGCTTAGCTTTTTGGCCCTACAGGGCACATTAAGATTCAATTATGTGCCAGAACTGGTTTGGCTCAGTGGATGGAGCGTCGGCCTGCGGACTGAAAGGTCCCAGGTTCGATTCCGGTCAAGGGCATGTATCTGGGTTGCGGGCGCATCCCCAGTGGGAGGTGTGCAGGAGGCAGCTGATCGATGTTTTTCTCTCATCGATGTTTCTAACTCTTTATCTCTCTCCCTTCCTCTCTGTAAAAAATCAATAAAATATATTTAAAAAAAAATTCAATTATGAAATTCTGGCAAAGGTAGTCAGTTACCATTCTTGTTGTGTTTATGCAAACAATCAGGCCAAATTGAATACAGTACATAAATTGGTCTTGATTTGGCTCTTTTGATAAACATAGAGGTATTTTGAGGAGAAAAATTCTATTTCAATCGAGGTTATTAAAACTAAAATGTTTTCTTTCCCTTCCACCAGACCATTTGTTACATTTTGTCTCCGCCAGGTTACCAGCCCACCTCCTTCTGTGCCCAGGCCTCATGACAGACAGCAAGGATCTCTTGGCTTTGAAAAGAAAACTTTGTCCCTTCTCAGCACGAAGCAGCTACAGAAGAAATCCAACATCCATTTTCCCCGAAAGAATTCAGAGCCAGGATCCTTGAGGTGATATATCAGGCAGTAAGACAGACATGAGCAGAGCAAGGAAGATGGGCCAACTAGCACTACCAGATATAACTAAGTCTTTCCACCTCTACCTATGTGAGACAAGGGGACTCCCCAGAAGCAAGAGGGAACTAGGCTGCAGATAAAGCAGCCCAGGAGGCTGCCCTACAACCAGTGGGGCCTCTACAGATTCTAGTGACTCTTCCACACCCTGACCTACCAGCTTACATGGAAACCCAATGTAGAAAAGCTGAAATCCATAACCAATCTCCAATCTTTACTAAAGTTCTTTCTTTTTTTAAAATATATTTTATTGATTTTTTACAGAGAGGAAGGGAGAGAGACAGAGAGCCAGAAACATCGATGAGAGAGAAACATCGATCAGCTGCCTCCCGCACACCTCCCACTGGGGATGTGCCCGCAACCCAGGTACATGCCCTTGACCGGAATCGAACCCGGGACCTTTCAGTCCGCAAGCCGATGTCTGGTGGTGTTATGGGGGACCCTTACTTGTGGCCTTGCCCAGCAAATGGAGTGGAACTTGCACTCTGATAAATTCACTATCCCTTTCACTTTGGGATATCATAAACCTTTTTCAGTAGACAGACAGACTAGGAAGAGGACAGAGTGCAGGGGCTCCTTTGATCCCCATATACACACAGATCCCATTGGGGTTCCAGGAGGGGTGCCAAAAGGAGTTTAAGGCTAGAAATCAGATTGCCACCGGGTTTGAATCTGTCCTGTGCTGGTGGCCCACTCTGAACAAAAAAGAGTGAGGGACCAGTCACGTGCATCAGGGATTATAAAGCCAAGCAGACCATCTGCTCTGTGCCTGGGCTTCCAGACCATGTGTGTGCACCTTTCTACGTAGAAGTAAAGATATTTGTCTTGCTGCCTGCCTCCCGAGTATGTTTTGTGTTCTATCAGGACCCCTGAATTGGGGGGATCGCCTTATTTCTCACAGCTCCTCTTTGGAGTTTCCCAGAATGCAGACCTGCACAGAGAATTCTCCACCCAGAGAAAGCCTGCCAAGAGTCCTTTAAAAACCTCTGACACCGCCCTGACCTGTTTGGCTCAGTGGATAGAGCGTCAGCCTGCGGACCGAGGGGTCCCGGGTTCGAGTCCAGTCAAGGGCATGTGCCTTGGTTGCAGGCATATCCCTAGTGTGGGGTGTGCAGGAGGCAGCTGATCCATGTTTCTCTCTCATCGATGTTTCTAACTCTCTATCCCTCTTCCCTCCTTGGCTGGAAAAAAATCAATAAAATATATTTTTTAAAAAAACCCTCCTGACACCATCTTTGGGGGGCTGGTGCCACTTGAGGGACTTAGCCCATCTGGTATTCCAGAGGACCTAATAAATTCATAATTTCTCCACCTCCTTTTGGG
>NW_005871413.1:39730-59804 GCF_000147115.1 Myotis lucifugus
AACGCTAACATATTTCACTGATATTTGCTCTGGAAAAAAAATTTTTTTTTTGCTCTGATATTTTACGTAGAAAAAGCTTCTTACAGAATTTTTGAGTTTCAATATTTATTGCACATATGCATACACATAATTACTTGTTATTTATAATATCTCGTGATTTTAACAAGTTTCTGAGCTATACACAGGTCAGCTTTCATTATGAATATGTACTTTATTTACTCTAAATATCAATATGTCATGACATTGAGAATGTCTAAAACATCATCTCACCTTACATCTTTTTTAAAAAATATATTTTATTGGTTTTTTACAGAGAGGAAGGGAAAGGGATAGAGAGTTAGAAACATCCATGAGAGAGAAACATCGATCAGCTGCCTCCTGCACACTTCCCACTGGGGATGTGCCTACAACCAAGGTACATGCCCTTGACTGGAATCAAACCTGGGACCCTTGAGTCCGCAGGCCGACACTCTATCCACTGACCCAAACCGGTTAGGGCTCACCTTACATCTTAAATATGTCTGTAAAGGGCAAATTCTCTGTTAGTATGGTAATTATAATAGCATTTTCACATAAAAAAACCACACCAATAACTTGGTCAGAATTCAATTTGTCAATGTAACAAACTTCCAAACATGTAAGAATTTTTTTGGAAATTATTTGATCCAACTGATGACAGTTGCCGGAAAGATAAATACTAATGGTATGGTAAAATGCTCTGGAAAATGGCAATTTTGCACTTATTTTAAACATTGTAACCAAAAGTGGAGGCATAACTGGGTTACGTGAAATACATGGTTGGTAGATTAGGGAGGCGGTAGAAAGCAAGGGAGGAGTGACCTCTAGGATTGGGCAAAAATTAAAATGATACACATGCTTCTTTTCCATAGGTGGGTATGAAACTGGAAAACCAATTGGTCTGGTCAGCCTATCACTATTTGAGCCTATTAAGCAGAAACAGGGTTGAAACATACATGAATATTTATGCCAATACTGCTGGCAATATAGGAGGGCAGCAGGTCATCCACAAAAATCTGCTCTGCCACCCACATATGCCAGCTGCTTACATGGGGTAGGACAAAGGTCACATAAGGATGCCTGGCAGGCATGGCTCAGGATTCAATTTCCTCTCAGGGCACACATGAGGGAATTACCGGATCCCCAGTGTGGGGTGTGCAGGGGGCAGCAATCGATGATTCTCTCTCATCATTGACGTTTCTTTCTCCCTCTAAAATCAATACCTTCCTCTCTGAAATCAATAAAAATATATTTTTTCAAAAACAAGATAATATAAGTAGAGAGTACAAGCATGGTGAAGTAGGCAATGCGGGGTCCGGTGCGACCCCATTGTTTGGGCAACAAGGTTGTTAATCTTTCCATGATAATAGGCAGTTCTTGAATGGGAATGGACCACTTTCTAAGTGGGACTCCCAGGTCCAAGAATGACTCATGGGAATGGACCTCTTTCTAACTCCCAGCCAGGCTAGAAAGACTCCCAGGCCCAGGGTGTGTAAAACTCCTAGCAAGGCTAGAAAGTCCTTTCTGTAACCAGAAAGAGGCAATCTCAGTTAACACGGGATGATTAATATTTCCTGTAACCATAGCTAGTCCCCAATATTATGTTTTTGCCCCTAGCACAGTGATGGCGAACTCACTTTTTTGGTTGATTTTTCTTTGTTAAATGGCATTTAAATATATAAAATAAATATCAAAAATATAAATCTTTTTACTATGGTTGCAAATATCAAAAAAAATTCTATATGTGACACGGCACCAGAGTTAAGTTAGGGTTTTTCAAAATGCTGACACGCCGAGCTCAAAAGGTTCGCCATCACTGCCCTAGCAGGCACAGGATAGTTAACAGTCAGCAATTAACATGATAACAATGGGGGAAACTATTGCAGTGATTGTGCTTTGAGGAGATGGGGGGAGGTGGGAGGAAATGATTTGTTATTCCAAAAGCAAGTTATCAGGTTCATTATCCAAGATGTAAATAGGTTAGAGATAGGCCCAGTTAAGATAAAGATTGAAGTTTGTTAGGGAAAAATACTACTCAAAGATGTGACTATCCCTATGAATTGCTTTTAGTTAGAAAGTTTTCATTTCTGACCCTCCTGTGTGGTCACCTTAGGTCTCTGAGTTGGTAGGGCTGCCACTCAGGCCTCCACGGAGCCTGTCAGGTTTAATATGTGGCCCTTTGTGTTCACAAACTCTCCCACTTTTTCCAAAGTTTATTTGTTTTAATTGACGTTAACATTATAATGAAACAAGAGAGTTGCATCTTTTCTATTTCAAAGGCTGGGCCTACATTCTTGTGTTATATTTGTCAAATACATATACTATGGTGTAAGTAGGTCATCTATGTGATAAAATTTTTCAGACTCTTTAATGCAGGCATGTCTCTTTAATTATGACTGCTATATTTGGATCACAGATAATGTGTGCATGCTTTTAAATAAGGTTTTTAAAAAATTGATATCAGCCGAAACCGGTTTGGCTCAGTGGATAGATCGTCGGCCTGCGGACTGAAAGATCCCGGGTTCGATTCCGGTCAAGGGCATGTACCTTGGTTGCAGGCACATCCCCAGTGGGAGATGTGCAGGAGGCAGCTGATCGATGCTTCTCTCTCATCGATGTTTCTAACTATCCCTCTCCCTTCCGCTCTGTAAAAAATCAATAAAATATATTTTTTTTAAAAATTGATTTCAGCCCTAGCCAGTTTGGCTCAGTGGATAGAGCGTCGGCCTGCGGACTGAAGGGTCCCAGGTTCGATACCTTGGTTGTGGGCACATCCTCAGGAGGGGGTGTGCAGGAGGCAGCTGATCAGTTTCTCTCTCATCGATGTTTCTAGCTCTCTATCCCTCTCCCTTCCTCTCTGTAAAAAATAAATAAAATATATTTTTAAAAAATTGATTTCATCTGTCTCATCGATGTTTCTAATTCTTTATCCTTCTCCCTTCCTCTCTGTAAAAAATCAATGAAATATATATTTTTTAAAAATTGATTTCAGAGAGAGGAAAGGAGAAGGGAGAGACAGAGAAACATCAATGATGGGAGAGAATCATTGATCCCCTGACTCCTGCACGCCCCCTACTGGGGATCAGCCTGAAATGGGCATGTCCCCGACAGCTAATTAAACCATGACCTCCTAGTGGTTTAGTCCAAGCTAAACCATTCAGTGACAATGGCCAGGACAGATAATCTCTCTTCACCAACATGGACTTAAGTCCCTTCACCAGGAAGAGATGACAGCTTTCTGTAGCCATTTTCAAGATGTCTCTTTCATGAGGACGTGACATTTCATAGCCCCTCCAGTGGCGATCTCCGTGTTTTCTACAGGAGTGATGAGGGGAAAAAACAAGAAAAAGTAAAAAAAAAAAAAACGCTGATCACTTACTTGGACTCAATGACTACATTACCCAGAACACCATGTGTGGAATACCAACAGCTTAGCCAATTGAAGGTCTTTCCAGCGAAGCTGAATTCCAAGGGGCGGGACTTCCGGCATCCCCGCAGCGGGCCTGTTGGCTCTTCCCAGACCGGCTCTGCTGCACCTTTGGAGGCTGCAGATCGCTGGGTCCTGGTGGAGATGGCCCGAGGGAGAAGGCGCGGGAGTCGTGGCGCTCACAGCACACGCGCGGGTACGAAATGCGGTGTCCCCGCCCGGGTGACCCGCTCCAGGGCCCGGAAAGGGACCGCCCTTCCCGCCGCGGCCTCTGCTCCCGCCGCTCCCGCCCGGCTCCGCACACAAAGTCCGATGGCGGCGCCCGCCCGGGGGCGCGGGGCTGAGGTGAGTGCGCGTCCCCCGGGCCCCCACCGCGTCCTCCCACCGAGCAGGACAGCCCGGGTGCGGGCGCCTGTCCCGTCCTGCAGCTCAGTCCCGCGTGGAGGACCGTGAGGAAGGTGGAGGGGAGAGAGGAGTGTTGTGGCTTCTGAGGACACAGCAAGTGCAGGGCAGAGAGGACGGGGGTGACTTGGGGTCCATCAGGGGCCTGGGGTGGTCCTGGATCCGGCTGGACTACAAGCTCTCTACACGCCATATGCCAAGTTCATGGGTGAGTCCAGCGAGATCCAGTGGCATTGGAGCAGGAAGGGGGCAGAGCTGAGGGAATGAACCTGGGATCTGAAGATATGAAGGAGGTAGACATTACCCAGCGGTGTGCACATCTGGAGGAAGTGTGAGCTGATGGTCCCCGGGACCTGGTGTGGAGACTTAAGGGTGAAGCATAAGCCCGGGTTCGGCTTTGTCTGGGAGGCTTGGTCTGGGAGACTGGGGTGGTGTTGCTTGGCAGGAAGGCTGGGTTCCTGCAGGCAAGGCCCAGAGCTGAGATGCATGCACTCCCAGGCCCCAAACCCTCTGCTCTGGCTGAGGGCAGTAACAGTGACTAATGAGCCTGTGATGAGAGAGCAGCCTGCACTGGCCTTAGGGCCTGGTGTCCACACTAAACTGGGGAGCCCTGAAGAAGGTTGAGGGCGGGGAAGATGTGTAAGGAGTAAGAGTGCAGGTTGTCAGAAAGACAGCTTTGGTTTCAGTATTCTCAATTTTAGGAGTTTAAAAATGGCTGCAGAGTAAGTGATGCTACACAGACACACTCCCAGGACCAAACTGGAATTACAACGAACATGCAAAAAAAAAAAAAAATTCTGAATAATCATTTGTCTCCATTCTGACAGGTTGGCGTGACCTTTGAGGACATTGCCCTGTACTTCTCCAGGGAGGAATGGAGCCTCCTTGATGAGGATCAGAGGCAGCTGTACCTGAATGTGATGCTGGAGAACTTTGAACTTGTATCCTCCCTGGGTAAGACCCTCACTCTCACCAGTGAACTGCACTTGGCTTAACATATCCTCATGCTCCTTTTCCCAGAATGTGCTCTGTCCTCACTGCTTGACTTTCAGTTTTTGGGGCCCTTGCTGATCTTGGTAGGTCTGGTTTGTTTGCTTTGGCCTTTAATTTTTCTGCAATCCCAACACCTCCTGTACTGAACTCCTAGGCAGGGATTTGTGGTTGGTATTGTGGCAGGGAGCCTAATGGATTCCACCTGGAGTAGTGAGGAAAAGCATTCTTTATATTCCTGTTGGTCAGCTGTACATATTTTGGGGGAAATTGCCTCTATATCCTTAGCCTGTTTTTTAACCATATTTTTTTGGCTAATGTTTCCGTTGAATAACTTCTATATTTTATATATTAATTTTTTATTACATACAGCTACTGACTTGTCTCTTTGCATGTGCTTGGTTGTGCTTTGCAGGTATTTTGAGGGTTTTTTGTTTTGTTCTGTTTTGAATATATTCTTATTGATTTCAGAGAAGATGGGAGAGGGAGAGAGAGAGAGAGAGAGAGAAACACCAGTAATTTGAGAAAATCATTGATTGGCTGCCTCCTGCACACCCTCTACTGGGGATGGAGCCAGCAACCCAGGCATTTGCCCTGCCTGGGAATCGAACCTGGGACATCTTGGTCCGTGGGACGACACTCAGTCCTCTGAACCACCAGAGCCAGGCTGTGTAGGATTTCTGGTTTTACAAATTTAACGTTTTTGGCAATCCTGCATTTAGGAGGTTTAGTGTGGCCATTTTTCCAGTAAGCTCAGATGCTGTTTACCAGTGTGAGATGTATTCAAACCTGTAAATAATTTTTGTGAGTTTATTTGGTCCGAACTTTCAACAGTTGCTAGGAAGCAAAATCTCAATGCATTGATATAATGCTCCAGAGAATGGTAGTTTTGCACCTTATTTGATACATTACAATCAAAAGAGCAGGCATAGCTGGGTTACATGAAATTCATTGGTGATAGATTAAGGAGGCAGAAGAGAGCAAAGCGGGGCTACTTCTGGAATTGGATAAAAAGTAAAATGATAAATCTTTTACATAGTTGGGGACAGGATAGCTAATAATCAATATTAATATGATGGAAATTAGCAATGAGAGTATTTGTAGTCTTTGCTGTGGTGCAGTTGGTTGTGCCCTGAAGAATCCCAAAAAAGGGATGTTACTCTTCTGACTTTCCAAAGGGATGTTATCATAGATGCAGAAGATGATAGACAGGCTCAGTTAAGGTAAGGATTGACTTTTGTCGTTGAATATTCCAGCTGAGGACATGTCTACCTGTCATTAACTGCTTTTAGTTAGAAAGTTTTAATTTCAAAACTTCCTTTGTGGTCACTTTAGGTCTCTGAATTTCCCTGAGCTTGTCACTCTGTACTGATAAAGTATTTTTCACACAGTATTTCTGTTTTTATTAGCCTGCAGTACAGTGTAAACATATCTTTATTATTTAATTAGAGGCCTGGTACACGAATTCGTGCTCGGGTGGGGTCCCCCCAATCAGCTGATGGCCGGTCAGGGGAGGGACTGCAGGGGTTTGCTGGCCGAGGGAGTTTTTTGTGTTTTTTTAAAAAATATGTTTTTATTGATTTTAGAGAGGAAGGGAGAGGGAGAGAGAGGTAGAAACATCAATGATGAGAGGGAATTACTGATCGTCCACCTCCCGCATGCCCCTCACTGGGAATCGAGCCCGCAACCCAGGCATGTGCTGGAATTGAACCCGGGACCCACAGTTAGGGGGTGATCAGGCAGGCAGGTAAAGTGGTTAGGGGAGATTAGGCAGGCTGGCAGGGGAGCAGTTAGGGATCGACCATGCCAGCAGGGGGGTGTCCACAGGCTGACACTCTATCCACTGAGCCACATGGCCAGGGAGTTTTACTGTGGGAGCACACTGACCACCATGGGGCAGGTCCTGTGTTGAGCTTATGCCCCCTGGTGGTCAGTACACGTCACAGCGACTGGTCGACTGTTCAGTCCAGTGGTTCAGGTCATTCAGTTGTAATAGTCACTTAGGCTTTTGTATTTATAGACTAGAGGCCCGGTGCATGAAATTTGTGTACTGTGGTGGTGAGCGGGGGTCCCTCAGCCCGGCCTGAAACCTCTCCAATCAGGGACCCCTCGGGGGACCTGCAGGGATGGGCTCTAAACTGGCAGTTGGACATCCCTCTCACAATCCAGGACCGCTGGCTCCTAACCGCTTGCCTGACTGCCTGCCTGCCTGATCGCCCTTAACCACCTCTGCTTGCCGGCGTGATCACTCTTAACTGCTCCCCTGCTGGCCTGACTGATTGCCCCTAATTGCCTCTGCTTACCGACCTCATTGCCTCTAACTGCCCCCCACCGCCTGGTCACCTGTTCACTGCCCCCCTGCCACCCCTGACTGCTTCGTGCCTGGTCGCCTCCTAACTGCCCACTGCTGGTCTGGTTACCTCCTAACTGCCCCCCTGCCGGCCTGGTCACCCCCTAACTGTCCCTTGCCTGGCTTGGCTGCCCCCTAACTATGCTTTTCCTCGCCTAGCCACCCCTTAACTGACCCCTGCCAGGCTTGTTGCTCCCTTACTGCTCCCCCCTGCCACCTGGTCGCCCCCTAACTGCCCCCCTGCCAGCCTGCCTGATCGCCCGTAACCATTCTACCTGCCTGCCTGATTGCCCCTAACTGCATCTGCTTGCTGGCCTAATCGCCCCCTAACTGGTCCTCTGCCAGCCTTGTCGTCCCCTAACTGCCCCCCTGCTGGCCTGGCCGCCCCCTAACTGCCTCCGTGCTGGCCTGGCTGCCCCCTCACTGTCCCCCTGCCGGCCGGCCTGATCGTCCTTAAACACTCTATCTGCCTGCCTGATCACCCCTAACTGCCACTGCTTGCCGGCCTAATTGCCCCCTAACTGGTCCCTGCCTGCCTGGTCATTCCCTAACTGACCCCTGCCAGCCTGGCCGCCCCTTAACTGAGCCCTGCTGGCCCGGCCACTCCCTAACTGCCCACTGCCAGTCTGCCTAATTGCCCCCTAACTGGTCCCTGCCTGCCTGGTCATTCCCTAACTGACCCCTGCCAGCCTGGCCGCCCCTTAACTGAGCCCTGCTGGCCCGGCCACTCCCTAACTGCCCACTGCCAGTCTGGTCATCTCCTGACTGCCCTTCTGCTGGCCTGGTTGTCTGCTAACTGACCCTTGCCAGCCTGGCTGCCCCCTAACTGCTCCCCTGCCGGCCTAACTGCTCCCCTACTGGCCTGGTTGCCCCTAACCGCCTCTGCCTCGGCCCCAGCCACCATGGCTTTGTCCGAAAGGAAATCAGATGCCTGAAAGATGTCCCGTCAACCCAGTCTAATTAGCATATTACCCTTTTATTAGTATAGATAGAAACTCCAAATATTTTTGTAACTTTCTCTGTATCTCGATATTCGCTTTATTGTGGATATCTGAACTGAATCCACAATATCTCCAAGCAGTACGTTCATATGATTTGCAAGTATTTTCTCCCATCCTGTAGACTGCCTTTTAATTTCATTTTGTTAATTGCTGTTGTGATGTGAAGACCCCTTTTCATTTGTTGTTGTCCAGACAGTTTAGTTTTGCCTTTTTGCCTGGTGGTTGGTGTCACATCCAGAAAATCATGTCCAAAGCTAACGTCCATAGCTTTTTCTCTAACTTGTCTTGAGTATTTTTAAGTTTTGGGATTGTCATTTAATTATTTGATTCAGTTTGAGTTCATTTTTATCAGTGGTGTCCAGTTTTGTTGTTTTGCCTGTGAATATGCATTTTTACCAGCACTATTCATTGAAGAAACTATCTTTTCTTTCTTGTGTATCTTGTGGTTTTTGTCAAAGGATACTTGATTGTATGTGTCTGGGTTTATTTCGGTCTCCTGTTCTGTTCTATTGGTCTGTGTTTCTGTGTTTATTGCAGTAACACACTGGTTGCTTTGGCTTTGTAATAGATTGAAGTCAGGAAGTTTGATGCCACCAGGTTAGTTCTTGCTCAAGTTTGCTTTTGCTCTTCCAGGTGTTTTGGTTCCATACATTTCAAGATTCTGTTTTCATTTCTTTGTAAAATACCATTGGAATTATTATCGGGATTACATTTAATATGTAAATTGCTTTGGGTAGGATAGATATTATAAGGATATTACATTTCAAATCCTAAAGCACAGATGTCTTTCCATTTGTTTGTGTTTTCTTCCATTTTTTCATCACTGTCTTGTGTTTGATGTACAGACCTTTCACCATTTTGGTGGAATTTATTCCCGATTATTATATTATTAATTCTATTGCAAACTTTTTTTTTTTTTTTGATTTTTTACAGAGAGGAAGAAAGAGGGATAGAGAGTTAGAAACATCGATGAGAGAGAAACACCGATCAGCTGCTTCATGCACACCTCCTACTGGGGATGTGCCCGCAACCAAGGTACATGCCCTTGACTGGAATCGAACCTGGGACCTTTCAGTCCGCAGGCCGACGCTCTATCCACTGAGCCAAACCAGTTAGGGCAATTCTATTGCAAAATTAACTACTTTCTTCATTTCTCTATCAAAGAATTTATTATCAATGTGTAGAAATGAAACTGATGTTTATGTGTTGATTTTTACATCATGTAACCTTTCCAAATTTATTTTTTCTTTAAACTTTTTATTAATTTTAGAGAAAGGAAGGAAGACAGAGATAGACAGAAATAGGGAAACATTGACCTGCTGTTCCACTGATCTATGCATTCATTGACTGCCCCTCTGCATGTGTCCTGAAGGGAGATCAAACCTACAACCTCAGGTATTGGGACCACTCTTTCACTGACCGAGCCACCTGGCTAGGGCTCTGAATTTGTTTATTAATTTCAGAAGTTCATAGTGGGCTCTTGGCATTTTTCTGTGTTCGTAGTCTCAGGTGTAATATCTTTTTTTTCTTTTCTTTTTTAAATAAAAGCTTCCAGCGAATTTGAACTATGCTCTTTTTTGGTTGTTAAGATTTTGAAATTGACTTTTACAAAAATAGTGAGAGGGATAGTGAGAAACATGGAAGTGAGAGTAAAACATTGATTGCCTGCCTCCTGTATGCCCCGACCAGGGATGGAACCTGCAAACCCTGCATTTGCCCTGACCAAGAATGAAACAGGCAGCCTTTTGGTGCATGGGATAACATCCAACCAACTCAGCCGCACTGGCCAGGGCTGAGTTGTAATCTTTTTATTTCTTTTTAAATTTATTTTAGTCTTTTTTTTTTTTTATGTTGAAACCTTTTTTTTTGTCTCTTTTTTAAAACCTTAGTTGTTGAGAGTATTACAGGTGTTTCCCCTTCTCTCCCCCCATTGCTTCCCTCCACCCGGTTCCTGCCCCACCCCACATCTTCACCATCGTCTTGTTTGTTTCCATAAGTAATGCATGGAAAATGTAGCTATTTCCATCCGCAGCGTGTCCCTGTGTTCGGAAAGGTCTCTCACAACTTGCTCACGCTCTCCTCAGAAAGGGTACGGAGACACGTAACGGCTTTTTAAAATAATGTGTCCTCTTACGTTTAAAATGAGGATTTCGCTACCAAAAGTGAGGAGAAAGCAACACTACACCTGCTCTCGCCCCTCTCGCCCTTTGGGTGATAGTTGTGTGTGGGGCTGCGCACTGGTTCGCAGGCCGTCGATGAAGCCATCTGGGCGGCTCGCGTGGTTCCGCCGGCTTCCCAGGGGCTGTCGCAGCCTCGCAGGGACCCTCGGTCACAGCCTCGAAGGGGCCGTCGTGGCCTCGCAGGGGCGTCGCAGCCTCACGCAGCCTCGCAGGGGGCGTCGCAGCCTCGCAGGGGGCGCCGCATCCCACGTTGGGGGTGAAGGTGCGAGACAGAAGCTCTTCTCGCTGTCTCTCCTGCTGCTCCCTTGCATATGCCGATGCTGGAAGTTTCTGAGAGCCGTCTGCAGGTGCTGGACATCATACTTTAACTGGTCAACACGAAGTTTGGCATTCTGTCTTTTGTTGGGAGGCTCCTTGCTGGACAAAATCTCCAGGTGTTCTTGCTGGCTGAATATCTGGTGTGCTTGCTTGGATTTCGTTTTCTACTAAGTGCACAGACTGCTTGTCTGCCGTCTCCCGGCGTCCCATGTGAGACTGGATCTGGTGGACCTGCTTGTGCGTTTGCTGGCACAGCTGGGTCCGGCTCCGGCTTCCTCCGAACCTGATTCTGCTTCTTGAGTGTGTCCCTTATGGATGCGAGGAGTTCAAATTTGCAGTTTGTTGGGTTAGGCTGCAAAAGCACAGGTGGTTCCTTTTGTGCCACTGGCACAGCTTGGGCGTGGATGTAAATTGAGTAGGATGGGATCTCAGGGAGTCACCAGGGTGGAGCAAACAGCAATGGCGTCTCCGAGACTCCTCACCTCTTCACGACTCTGGGTCTCTGTGTCCCTGAGTGCCGGCGAGCAGCTCTGCGAGAAAGCCACTCTAGCTCTCCAACCCGCTGCAAGGCCGTCCCGCCTCTCCCCGTAGGGGTCTGGGACCTCAGAATCCCGCCCTAAACAAGCTCAGTGGATTCGAGAGGTTGTAACCCCTTCCGATTGAAAAAAACCACGCATCCAGCTGCAGCGTGCCTGGCGTGCAACTTTGTACCTCTGTTCTTGGCGCCTCTGCATATCCTACTCAGTCTCAATGCGCTTCTTTCTTTCCTTCCAGTTGTAGAGCTTCCACTGGGCCAGCTTTCCCATGATTCTGAATGATAGCTGTTTTGTCTTATAGTTGGTAGTTTCAGTGTTGTTGTGGGAGGCAGCACGCACAGGTCTGTACCTTATGCCGCCATCTTGGTTCTCCTTTTTTTTTTTTCTTTGTTAGCTTTGGGTTTCTTTAGTTTTCTGAGGTACAATATTAGAGATTGTTCATATGAGATCTTTTTTTCTTAATGTAGGCATTTATCTCTATAAAATTTCCTCTTAGAATTCCATTTCATGCATTTTATACACAAGTTTTGGTAGATTGTGTTTCTGTTTCCTTTACCTTCATCTAATTTTGAGTTCTCTTTGTGTTTTTTATTTATTTTTTTGTCTTTGATCCACTGATTGTTTAGGAGTGTGTTAGTTTCACATATTTGTGAATTTTCCAGCTTTCTTGAAACTACAATTGATTTTTGCTTTCCTACATTGTGATACTTAACATGATTTCTTCTCAAAGTTTGAGACTTATTTTTTCACCTAATGTAGAGAATGTTTCATGTGAGCTTGACAAGAATTCGTGCAAAAGTAGGCCTTCCTTCCCCCAGCTGCTGGCACTTGCTTCCCCTTGGGACCCGGGCTGCTGGCACTGGCTTCCCTCAGGCACCTGGGACCCAGGCTTTCCTCCTCCCGCTGCGGGCAGGCACCGGGGACCCAGGCCAGCTTCCATTGGGCCTCCCGCAGGCACCCAGGACCCAGGCTGGCTTCCTTCCAGCCCAGGCTGTCAGGAAGGACGTCCAGAATGACATCCGGAAGACGTCTGGTCTAATTAGCATATTACCCTTTTATTATTATAGACTAGAGGTCCGGTGCACAAAAATTTGTGCACTCGGGGGTCCCTCAGCCTGGCCTATGCCCTCTTGCAGTCTGGGACCCCTCAGAGGATGTCCACCTGCTGGCTTAGGCCCGCTCCCTGGGGGGATCGGGCCCCAGCTGGCAGTCAGACATCCCTCTGGCAGCCCGGCAGCCCTTGGGGGATGTCCACTTACCAGTAGGGAGCAGACCTAAGCTGCAGTTGGACATCCTTGTGCTGCTGAGGAGGCGAGAGAGGCTCCCGCCACCACCACTGTGCTGGCAGCCATCTGCCTGGCTTGTGGCTGAGCAGAGCTCCCCCTGTGGGAGCGCACTGACCACCAGGGGACAGCTCCTGCATTGAGCATCTGCCCCCTGGTGGTCAGTGTGTATCATAGTGACCACTCATTCTCAGTTGTTCTGCTGTTAGGGTCAGTTTGCATATTACACTTTTATTATATAGGGTAGAGGCCTGGTGCACGGTGGGGGCTGCCTGGTTTGCCCTGAAGAGTGTCCTGGATCAGGGTGGGGGTCCTGCTGGGGTGCCTGGCCAGCCTGGGTGAGGGGCTTATGGGTGTTTGCAGCTGGTCACACCCCCTTCAGGGTGAGGGTCCCCACCGGGGTGCCTGGCCAGCCAGGGTCAGGGGCTGAGGGCCGTTTTCAGGCTGGCCAAGCCCCCTGGTGACGGAAGCTCCCAGCCTCTCCTTTTTTACTTTTTTTTTTTTAATTCTGGGATTTACCTTCTATAATTGAAACTTTGTAGCTTTGAGTGAAGCTCAGAGCTGGCCAGGGCGGGTGGGAAGCTTGGTTTCCTCCATCGCCAGGGGCAACCCAAGCCTCCTGCTCACTCCAGCTCCGTGGCTGCCGGCCGCCATCTTGGTTGTGTTAATTTGCATATAGTCGCTCTGATTGGCTGGTGGGCGTGGCTTAAGGCATCGAAAAGGTGCAGTCAATTTACATGTTTGTCTTTTATTAGTGTAGATATTAGGTTAAGTTTCTAAGGAAGTGACAGAATAAAACACCGATATTAATTGTCAATCCTAAATGACTTTACCCATTGCAACTGAAACTTTCAGTGAGGTTTCTATTCATAAGTACAGTTGATTGCTGCTTTTACGTAGATTTATTCATGTTTCCCATTTAGAATCTTTAAAATTTTTTGTAAGTTCCTTTAAAGAAGGAATAATTCACATATGAACAACATAAGCACTGACAATGATCCTCTCACCCGTCTTGGATTAACTGAGGAAGTATTACAATTGACAGTGATGTTTTTCCTGATAAAGCCATTTTATAAAATGGCACAATATAAATTTTCCCCATCAGAATAAAAGATGGGAGAATCAGATTACAATCTATTTTGTGAGGAAAACATGTTTGTTTCTCAAAACAGTGTTTTCAATCATTTTACAAGCTAACAATTTTTTAGAGAGCCAGACAAATTTAAATGAAGGAACGATTATTTCTAGATGTTAAGAGAATGAGTACATACAGTAAATTTTGGTTGGTCCTTGAGCAGTTTTTGTAGGAAGTTGTTTACAGAAAACCTAGCTCAGTTTCAAGGTTGTGTTTAACAGTAACGGTAGAAATAGAGGCTAGGACTCTGATTCTCAGTTTAGAGGATAATAGGTGATATTTCTTTCTTTTGGTAGATAATATTAGTAAGTTATTTTTGAAATACCTAATATGACTTCCCTTCGAAATCTTTGGCATTTGTGAGTCTTTAGAGACTAAGGTTTTTAGGTGTTCTATCCCCAACCCTCAATATAAAAATTCATGGGAGCTAGTTTTTAATTAAAAGAAAAAGGTTAATCTTAATTTTAAAGTGACCTGAGTTTTATTCCGCACTGTTACATAAACCAATTAGATGGCTGTGAAGTCCTTTGAAATACACCAGAGGCCATTATATCTCACAGGTTTCACACATGCATCTGCAGTGAGATTTATATGACTAGAATTTACCCCCCACTTTTACAAAGTAAAAATTTAAATGTCTCAGTCTAATTTTTCATAAGGCCAGCTATTCAAAATATCAAACTTATTACAGAGAGATGGTGATTAACTCACATATTGTTTGGTATGAAGTTAGCCCCAAATTCAAGTATTTTTAATATTTATCCCAAGTCTTTGTACTGGCTGAAATGAAAGCTACACAATTTACATAACTCTGATTGGCATTTTCACCTGTGTATATTTTTGGTCACCAACTTCTAATCTCATATGCAATCTTAAGAGATCAGGTAGTTTTATGTAGTCATCATATAGTAGCATAGAACATACCATGTAAAAGTAAAATTATTTTCAAGTTTCTTTGTTTTTATTTTATTTTATTTTAAATATATTTTATTGATTTTTCACAGAGAGGAAGAGAGAGGGATAGAGAGTTAGAAACATCGATGAGAGAGAAACACGGATCAGCTGCCTCCTGCACACCCCCTACTGGAGGTGTGCCCGCAACCAAGGTACATGCCCTTGGCCGGAATCGAACCTGGGACCTTTCAGTCCGCAGGCCGACACTCTATCCACGGAGCCAAACCGGTCACGGCAAGTTTCTTTGTTTTTAAAGTGTTGCATGTGTAGTATTAAATCAACTTTCAGGTTACAGAAATCCATAATGATGACAAGTAATACTTTTATAAAAGATCAGCAAGCAGTTAAACAAGAATAATTTTTTCAAGTATGAAGACATTAAAAGATGAAAAAAACTCATTAGACACATTCTAATCCAAATAATGCTAAAAATAAAATGTTCACTTGTATATTTAAGGAAGGATATAGAGGTCCTAAGAAGGAATGTCAGATTGTCAGAGACAAATATTGGTATATAAACTCAAAATGGTTTTGAATTTTTTGGTAACAAATATTGTCCGACAAAACAGGAACAAAAATAAGGCAACAAGTCTGTCCACTGTTCAGAAGCTATATCATAGAATGTTTTGGGGGAAATTTCATAGCCAATAGTTACTTCATCCATGTTATCATCACTGTCTGCAGAAAATCATCTCCAGTGTCAAAGTATGAATGAATGTAGTCATTTTCCTCTTCTTGCTCTTCTTCATCATATTCCTCTTCTCCGGTATCATCTTCCTCATGATCAGGATCTTTTTTACCTTTCTCCTTTCTTCCTTCTTGCTCTTCACTTTCCTCATTGAATTTTCCACCATCGCCAGTTTTCCAATTTCTCAGTTTTTTTCAGCACATTGTCAGTATTAATGAGTGAGGTGTCTTTGCCTGTATCATTCAGCTTTTTGGATTTGGGACCTGCTTTCTTTGTATTTTTTCCTTGGTATCATCTCTTGAGAGTTCACTCTTTATACACCTTCATATATCTTTTACCATATCTTTCAATATCTTGTTTGTCTTCATATAACATAATGTATATTCCACCAATGGATGGCATTCTCAACTGTACCAGTGAGATTAGCAGTTGCCTCTGTATTCGTGTTTCTATTTACTATTCTTTCATTTCATCTTGAAGAACTTCTTTTCGCATTTGTAATAAGTCAGGTTGAGTGGCGATGAACTTCCTTAGGTTTTGTTTGTCTGAGTAAGTATTTCTTCTTCTTTCTAAAGAACAGGTTTTCTGGCTAACGTATTAATGTTTTTTTATGAAGTATTTTGAATATATCATTTTATTTTCTCCTGGACGGCAAGATTTATTGGGTGAAGTCTACTTAAAACCCTTATTCGGTCGTTTTCCGGTATGCAAGGAGTTTCCCTTGTGCTTTCACAATTCTCTTTGCCTTTGATTTCTGATACTTTGATTATGCTGTGTCTTGGTGAAGTCCAGTTTGCATTGGATCTATACAGGGACCTGTGAGAGTGCATGCACTTGATTATTCACATCTCTTATTTGGGGAGCCAATCTTCAGCTTGTTTTTTAAAATAAACTTTCTACACCTTTTTCTTTTTCCCTCCCTGTTCTTTCTCTCTGTCTCTTCCCATCCCCCAGTATTTCCTAGGATTCCGATAATGCAATATCGGCTCTCTTAAAGGTGTTACTTAATTTACATTGCTGTATTCTTTACATTTATTTTTCTTCTTTTCTATCCACCTGGATTTATTTTAAATGACATGTCTTTGACATCACGTATTCTTTCATGTCTGATTTTGATACTCTTCATTCCATTTTTTCATTTCACTCATTGTAATTTGTCAACTCCAGCATTTGTTTCTTTCTTTTTTTTTTTTTTTTTTTTGATTTCTGTCTATCTGATATTCTTTTGCTTCTGTGTTGGTTTCTTTATTATGTTGGTTCTATTTGTGTTTTCTTGTAGCCCATGGTTGTTTTTAAAAGTAAATATTTTAAATGGATTCCTCATCAAGCTGTACATAGATCTCCATTAGTTTTGTATTGATTAGTGGAAAATTATTATGTTGTCATGGTGGTGTCTTTGTTTTTAGTGTTTGATTCAGACCTGTGTTGCTGCCTCTACATTTGATGAAGCAGTTGCCCTTTTATTCCTTTCAGCCTTAGGGAACAATTCTGGGCGTGAGAAATAGATTTATCTGCATGTGGAATCAAAGGTGTTCACTGGGAGAGGTGTTGTTTTGATCTTGAGAACAGGTTCAACAGCCTTGCCTCCTTGATGTCCTATGAACTGAGGTCATAACAACAATGTGTGAGTCCACAGTGGATTTGGCAGCAATTTTTTTTCCATGACAATTGAGGGTCTTGGAGTCTGTGGTGGAAAATACTGCTTAGGTATACTGATTTTTGTTTCTTTTCTTGAGTAGGTTGCGGCCAAAGATATTTCTTTTATAATTCATGCCAACAAACTGAGTCCTTTGATGTGTTGTGGGGAGTTCACAGATGTTACATGGACTTTTGTGGTTTTTTTTAAAACAAAATTTTCCAGCGATTTGTATAGAAAAGGCCACCAGCGTCAGTGGCTGATAGAGGTAACTCCAACCCTTGTTTTTGACTGTAGCCATCTTCAACTATATTTGCTCAACCAGTTTTCCCAATCATCCTTTCTATGCACTTCTCCCATTTTTTCTCTTCTGCATTGCTGTTTGTCTTTATTGGGTGCTAATTACCATCTGCTATGTTTTCTTTGTTGATGGATAGCTCTCTACTTGTACTGTTGTACTGGGAGGGAGATGAATTCTTCTTGCCATATTCCTGGTGTCACTCACATAGTTTTTTTTGTTTGTTTTTGTTTTTACTGTGGTTACTTTTGTGCTTTGTTATACACAGTGCTGGCCATTCAACTCTTTAGGTTTTCTTTTAGGATTTTTATCATCTATTTCCCGTGTAATGGCTCAACTGGGATTTCAAGGGAAGAATCATTTGTGCATCACAGAAGAAACATGACTCCATCTATGGCAGGGAGGACCCAGTAGCAGTCTTGCCAGGGTGAAGGGCTGTTGGAGAGGAATTGATGCCAGGGTTTTGTTAAGTCCTAACTAGGAACCAATTTTGTTCATCAGTATTTTGTTACCATTGCCAGTTCCCTGCTCCATTCTACTTGTTCTTTCTTATTGTTGACACCTTGCCAACTAACTACTCAGTTTCAATATTTATCATTTCTACTCAGTTTCCCAGCACGTGGATAATCTTCGCTTCTCTAAATGATGCACCTCAACCATTTACCCCACAGGTCTCTCTTTACTACTTTCTAACCTTGGTCCATGCCTGCAGAACCTTGGAGTGTGCATGTGTCCTTATATTGACCTTGAACATCATGTGCTTTAATACTATGGTTTTTTTTTATGGGATTGAGCACATTCAAGTTATTCTACACAAACTCACATCACCAGCATGAAATCTCCCACAGAAGACATTGTGACGAATCAGCTAGTGGCCCAGCCGGTGTAGCTTAATTGTTGAGCGTCGAGCTATGAACCAGGAGGTCACAATTTTATTCCTGGTCAGGGCACATGCCGGGGTTACAAGATCAATCCCCAGTAAGGGGCATGCAGCCGATTGTTGATTTTCTTCCACCATTGATGTTCCCCTCTCTCTTTCTCCCCCTTCCTATCTGAAAGCAATAAAAATATATTATAAAAAAAGAAGGAACAATTAGTGGACCCTGCCTCTCTTCTAGTGCACCTTGTTTCTGTTCTTAGTGTCCTATCATATGCTCCTGTCCCTCCCTTGGTGAGGTCTCCGCCATTGGTTGACCTTTGGGGTCAAGTAATATATAACTGCCTTTCCCTCAGAGTCTCACTTGTCTTGAAAATCATAAAATCATGCCTAATCATGACAGATAAACATTTGCGGTGAAGATATTCTGTTTTCATAAGGTCAACATGTACCTCACCAGCGTTTCCTTTTGTTCAGGTTGCTGCTGTGGAGCAGAGAATGTGGAGGCACCGACTGAGCAGAAGGTTTCTGTAAGAGTGTCACAGGCAAGGAATCCCAAGGTAGCCTTGTCTTCCCAGAAGAGCCACCCCTGTGATGGTTGTGAGCCAGTCTTGAAAAATATTTTCCACATTATTGACCTACAGGGAACACAACGCAGCCAGATACCGTTGAGGTGCGGGGCATGCGCAAAACGATTTTATTTCAGTACAAAATTTCACCAGGACCAGGAGCAACATATGAGAGAGAAGCATTCCGTCAGTGGTGTGGACAGGATCTCACTTGCAGAGGGCAGCAATTTCAATGCCTCGCAGAAGCATTTTACCTGCAGAGAGGTTGGGCCGGACATTCTTATGGGGTCAGGACATCACCAAAAGGCTACTCAGACCGGGGATAAGTCAAATGAAATATCGATGTCTGCCATGACTTTTCAAAGCAGAAAAAATTATTACACCAGGAAAGAATATAAGAGAGCAATTGGCCGCAAGCACACATTTGTTCAAGACAAGAGCGCTTGTACTAGAAGACAGCGTTTAGTGTGCCATGAATGTGGAAAGTATTTTACCAGATTGTCTAGCTTTTTTTATCATCAGAGACTTCACACTGGAGAAAAGCCCTTTAAGTGCAGTGAATGTGGGAAATCTTATACCGGTAGCACTGGTCTCCTTTATCATCAGAGAATTCACACTGGAGAAAGGCCCTATGAGTGCAGTGAATGTGGGAAATCTTTTAGCAGGATCGATTCCCTTCGTATTCATCTGAGAGTTCACAGTGGTGAAAGGCCTTATAAGTGCCATGAATGTGGGAAATCTTTTACCACCAGCACTGGTATTCGTCATCATCAGAGATTTCACACCGGAGAAAAGCCGTATAAGTGCAGTGAATGTGGGAGATCTTTTACCAGTAGCACTAGCCTTTGTTATCATCAGAGACTTCACAGAGGAGAAAGGCCTTATGAGTGCAGTGAATGTGGGAAATCTTTTACCTGTAGTAGCAGCCTCCGTTATCATCAGAGATTTCACACAGGAGAGAGGCCTTATGAGTGCAGCGAATGTGGGAAAACTTTTACCATGATTAGATGCCTTCGTCGTCATCAGATAATTCACACGGGAGAAAGGCCTTACGAGTGCAGCGAATGTGGAAAATCTTTTACCATGATCCATTATCTTCGTCGCCATCGCAGTGTTCACACCGGAGAAAGACCTTATGAGTGCAGCGAATGTGGCAAATCCTTTACCACAATTTATAGCCTTCGTAATCATCGGAGATTTCATACAGGAGAAAAGCCTTACGAGTGCAGTGAATGTGGAGAATCGTTTTCCATGCTCTATTCCCTTCGTAGTCACCAGAGAGTTCACACTAGAGAAAGGCCTTATGAGTGCAGTGAATGTGGGAAATCTTTTATCAGTAGCAGTGGCCTCCGCTATCACCAGAGACTTCACACTGGAGAAAGGCCTTATGAGTGCAGTGAATGTGGGAAATC
>NW_005871413.1:77164-78493 GCF_000147115.1 Myotis lucifugus
ATTTTTTCATTGATTCTTAGGGAGAGTAGAAGAGAGATAGAAACATCGGTGTGAAAGAAACACATCGAGCCCTAACCAGTTTGGCTCAGTGGATAGAGCATCGGCCTGCGGACTGAAAGGTCCCAGGTTCGATTCCGGTCAAGGGCATGTACCTTGGTTGTGGGCATATCCCCAGTGGGGGTTGAACTCTCTATCCCTCTCCCTTCCTCTCTGTAAAAAAATCAATAAAATATTAAAAAAAAAAAAAAAGAAACACATCGATTGGTTGCCTCTTGTGTGAGCCCCAACCAGGGCCCGGGCTAGGGAGGAGCCTGCAACCAAGGTATGAGTCCTTTACTGTAATCAAACCCGGGACCCTTTGGTCTGCAGGCTGACGCTCGATCCACTGAGCCAAACAGCTCGGGCTGTATTTTTCTTCTTTAAAATACATTTTTCAATTGGTTTCAGAGAGGAAGGGAAAGGGAGCTAGAGATGGCAACCTCAGTGATGAGAGAGAATCATTGATTGGCTGCCTCCTGCACGCCCCCTACTGGGGATCGAGCCCGCTACCTAGGCATATGCCCTGAACTGGAATCGAACCCTGACCACCTGGCTCATAGGTCAAAGATCAACCACTGAACCCCGCTAGCCAGGTTTTTTATGTCTTTTGACTGGAGAATTTGTTTTAGGACCTACTATTGCCGCTTCTTCATTGGTTTTTTAACTCTTTTGCACCCGTTTGTTTGTCTTACTGCCTTGTGGTCTTTCTTGTGTGATTTGGTCATTTTGTATAGTGGTTTGACTCCTATCTCTTTTGTATATTTATCACACAGGTTTTTGCTTGTGGTTTCCAAGAGACTTAAGACAAAAGAACGCTTATTTTATCCTGGTAACACCTTCAGTTGAATACAAAAATGCTACCCTTTGACTCTCCACCAAACTCCTTTATAGGTTTCTGATGTCTCCATTCACAGGTTTTCATATTGTGTATCTATTAAGGTACACAATGTTATCTTCATTATTTTTTAAAATATAGATTTTATTGATTTTTTATAGAGAGGAAGGGAGAGGGATAGAGAGTCAGAAACATCGATGAGAGCCCTAACTGGTTTGGCTCAGTGGATAGAGCATCCACCTGCGGACTCAAGGGTCCCAGGTTCGATTTTGGTCAAGGGCTTATACCTTGGTTGCGGGCACATCCCCAGTAGGGAGTGTGCAGGAGGCAGCTCGGCTCCGGGTTCCTGATACCTCTTCCCTGAAGGCCAGGGCTTCAGCATATTCCCTGGCGTGGTGGCAATAGGTGGTGGGGGGAAGAAACCTGCTCACATGCGGCGGGGGGGGGGGGGCGGT
>NW_005871413.1:80041-82649 GCF_000147115.1 Myotis lucifugus
GTATACTTGTTTCGTCTATCTCCTTTCGTTCATCCTCTCTCATTGGCCAGACCATCTCAACATACCTTTCTCAATCGTCGACACTACATCTCTTTCACTCCACAGCGTCCCTAAAATTACTTATAAACTTTACTTAAAATTTTAAGTCACTTCGCACTGTACGTGCGCGCCGCATGTGGTATTTTGTGGAAGAGCCGCACTCAAGGGGCCCAAAGAGCCGCATGTGGCTCGCGAGCCGCTGTTTGCCAACCACTACCCTAGCCGGTTGGGCTCAGTGAATAGAACATCAGCCAATGGACGGAAGGGTCCCAGGTTTGATTCCGGTCAAGGGCACATGCCTGAGTTGCGGGCTTGATCCCCGGTAGAGGGCGTGCAAAAGGCAGCCAATCAATGATTCTCTCTCGTCATTGATGTTTCTACCTCCCTCTCCCTTTCCCTTCCTCTCTGAAATCTATAAAAATATTTGAAACAAAAGAAAATCATCCCATAAAATCATGCCTCGCTGTGGCAAATGGATATTTGTGGTGAGGCTACCCCTTCCCTATCAGGTCAACATGTACCTCACCAGCGTTTCCTTTTCTTCAGGTTGCTGCTGTGGCGCAGAGGATGTGGCGGCTCCCCCTGAACAGAAGGTTTCTGTAAGAGTGTCACAGGCCAGGAATCCCAAGGTAGCCTTGTCTTCCCAGGAGAGCCACCCTGTGGGAGTTGTGGGCCCGTCTTGGGAAACATTTTCCAGCTGGTTGAACTGAAGGAAACCCAACCCAGCCAGATACTGTTGAGGTGTGGGGCATGTGCAAAAAGATTTTATTTCCGTGCAACATTTGACCAGCACCAGAAGCAGCATAGGACAGAGAAGCCTTTCGTTAGAGATGTGGACAGCATCTCTCTTGCGAGGGGCGGTGATTTTAGTGTGTCACAGAAACCTTCTACCTGTGGGGAATTTGGACAAGACGTGTTCACCGGGTCAGGACATCTACAGCAACAGGCTACTCCCACCAGGGATAGAACAAATGAAATCTTGACATCTGAGGTGAGTTTTCAAAGCAGAAATAACGATGACATCCGGGAAGAATCTCATAAAACCACTGGCGGCATCCACACATGTGTTCAGGACAGGAATATTTGTCCTGAAAGACAGCGTTTCGTGGGCCGGGAATGTGGAAAATGTTTTAGCAAACTTTCTACTTTTCACTGTCATCAGAGCGTTCACTCCGGAAAAAGACGTTATGAGTGCGGTGAGTGTGGTGAGTGTGGGAAGTCTTTTTCAAGGATGTATTACCTTCCTTATCATCAGAGAGTTCACACTGGAGAAAGGCCTTATGGGTGCAGTGAGTGTGGCAAATCTTTCTTCAGTAGCTCTGGCCTTCACTATCATCAGAGATTTCACAGAGGAGAAAGGCCTTATGAGTGCAGTGAATGTGGGAAATCTTTTAGCTGTAGCAGTGCCCTCCACAGCCACCGGAGAGTTCACACTGGAGAAAAGCCTTTTGAGTGCAGTGAGTGTGGGAAATCTTTTACTGGTAGCAGTGGCCTCCGGAGTCACCAGAGAGTTCACACTGGGGAAAGGCCTTATGAGTGCAGTGAGTGTGGGAAATCTTTCTTCAGTAGCTCTGGCCTTCATTATCATCAGCGATTTCACACAGGAGAAAGGCCTTATGAGTGCAGTGAATGTGGGAAATCTTTTAGCTGTAGCAGTGCCCTCCACAGCCACCGGAGAGTTCACACTGGAGAAAAGCCTTATGAGTGCAGTGAATGTGGGAAGTCTTTTAGCTGTAGCAGTGGCCTCCGGAGTCATGAGACAGTTCACACTGAAGAAAGGCCTTACGAGTGCCTTGCATGTGGAAAATCTTTTAAGAGTAGCAATGGCTTTCAATATCATCAGAGAGTTCATACTGGAGAAAAGCCTTATGAGTGCAACAAATGTGGGAAATTTTTTATCAAAATCCAAGGCCTTCATAAGCACCAGAGAGTTCACACTGGAGAAAAGCCTTACGAGTGCAATGAATGTGGGAAATCTTTTTCAAGAAAGGAGTCCCTTCGTTATCATCAGAGAGGTCACAGTGGAATAAGGCCTTATGTGTGTCATGAATGTGGGAAATCTTTTACAAGTAGCACTGGCCTCCATTATCATCAGAGATTTCACACGGGAGAAAAGCCCTATGAGTGCAGTACGTGTGGCAAATTTTTTACCAGCAGAAGTGGCCTTGTCCATCACCAGAGAGTTCACACTGGAGAAAGGCCTTATGTGTGCCCTAAATGTGGGAATTCTTTTACTAGTAGCAATGGCCTTGTAGGTCACCTGAGACTTCACACTGGAGAAAGGCCATATGAGTGCAGTGAATGTGGGAAGTCTTTTACCAGGATCCATAGCCTTCGTTATCATAAGAGAGTTCACAGTAGAGGAAATGTCTAGGAAACTAATAGCTTCTTAGTTCAGTTTTTTTTTATTTTATGTTTTGAGTATTTATTATAGGCCAGGTGTTAAGGATAGGGAAGTTATCCTGCTTTCATGGAGTTTACAATCTAGCAAAGAACCTAAGGATGATAAAAGAAATATTTTACTCTTTCCTTTGTTTGCTGCCTCATGTTTTTCAAGTTGATTCTATAA
>NW_005871413.1:156516-180115 GCF_000147115.1 Myotis lucifugus
ATTTTATTTTATTTTTAAATATATTTTATTGATTTTTTACAGAGAGGAAGGGAGAGAGATAGAGAGTTAGAAACATCGATGAGAGAGAAACATCGATCAGCTGCCTCCTGCACATCTCCTACTGGGGATGTGCCCGCAACCCAGGTACATGCCCTTGACCGGAATCGAACCCGGGACCTTTCAGTCCGCAGGCCGACGCTCTATCCACTGAGCCAAACCGGTTTCGGCGAATGTGGGAAATCTTATACCTCTCGCAGTGGCCTCCGTTGTCATCAGAGAGTTCACACTGGAGAAAGGCCTTATGAGTGTGGTGAATGTGGGAAGTCTTTTGCCAGTATCACTGGCTTCCATTATCATCAAAAAGTTCACACTGGAGAAAGGCCTTATGAGTGTCGTGAATGTGGGAAATCTTTTACCAGATTCTATACCCTTCGTTGTCATCAGAGAGTTCACACTGGAGAAAAGCCTTATGAGTGCAGTGAATGTGGAAAATCTTTTGCTGCGACCTATGGCCTTCGTTCTCATCAGAGAGTTCACACTAGAGAAAGGCTTTCTGTGTGTAGTTAATATGGGAAATCTTTTAGGCAAAGTTCTGACCTTACTCCACACTTAAGAATTCACATTGGAGGAAGGTCTTACATACTCAGGAAATGCAGAGTTTTTTAGTTTGCTCCTAATAATAATGTAGTTAACTCCGAAGCCCCACTTGTTTGAATTGAATCTCATACATTCAATCATCAAAGGTAGGAAGATTCCCAATGTATTTTACTTTTGTGAAAGCATGTGTATGTATGTTGCACTTATTGTTAATGTTTTTATTGATTTCAGAGAGGATGAGTGAGGGAGAGAGAGAGAGAGAGAAACATCAATTATGAGAATCACTGATCGGCTGCCTACTGCATGCCCATACTGGAGATTGAGCTTGTGACCTAGGCTTGTACCCTGAGCGCAAACCGAACTGAGTCCTCCTGGTTCATATGGTGTTGCCTAACCACTGAACCACACCAGCCTGGCATGTATGTTAGAATTTGTAATTTACACAGGTGTCTTCCCAAATCCATGTTGCTATATAATTTTTTTTTTACAACTGTCTCCTGTCACTTGGATGACAACATCTGTAGACCTCTTTTTAAAAAAATTATTTTTTTATTTCAGAGAGAAAGGGAGAGGGATCAGGAGTGATAGATGGAAACAGCAATGAAGAAAGAGAATCATTGATTGTCTGCCTCCTGCATGCCCCAACCTGGGGATCCAGCCTGAAATAGGGGCATGTGCCCTGACTCAGGTTCAAATCGTGACCTCTTGGTTGATTCGTAGGTTGAAGCTCAACCACTGAGCTATATCGGCTGGGCTGTCACTACATATTTCTGTTGCTGTTCCACCTACAAGGTATTCACAGATTGTGTCAATCACCATCCTCATGTGCTCAGGAAAGCCAGCTCTGTTCTCTGATTTGTTTGAGAAAATTGGGAGCAGCCTGAGCTTGTAGGAGGTCTTATTTCCTCTCACTCTGACTAGTAGCCATATGGACCTGACTCAGTGTTGTCCCCAGAGAACCTCACCTGAGTTCAGCGAGCAGTTTACAGAATAACTGTTTTTCCCAGGGGCAGGCTTTTTCTAAATAACAGTGATGAATTTTTTGATTGGTCAATTCACTGATTCAAGAACTGCCAGGCTCTTATCCCTTTGGTTGTAAAATAGTGAAGGACTTTCTAAGTCTTTTTTTTTTTTAATATATTTTATTGATTTTTTTCAGAGAGGAAGGGAGAGGGATAGAGAGTTAGAAACATCGATGAGCGAGAAACATCGATCAGCTGCCTCCTGCACACCCCCCACTGGGGATGTGCCCACAACCAAGGCACACATCCTTGACTGGAATTGAACCCGGGACCCTCTGGTCCGCAGGCTGACGCTCTATCCACTGAGCCAAACCAGTCAGAGCGACTTTCTAAGTCTTTAATCTTGGGTGTTCTATTTACTCTGTGGTAGATTATAAACAGATTTGGATACTACAAGCATGTGAACAACTTTATGGGCAACTCACACTTTCTCTGCCTGTGGGAGAATGACATGGTGCAGAAATTGGCTCAGTAGTTTAGGCCAGATGTGCATTGCTCCCCTCTTTTCCTAGGAAAGACTGAGCTCTCCAGTCCTCATATTAAGCCTGATGCTATGAGTTTTAGGAGAGTTTCAGGAGATCACTCCAAAGAGTGGTTAGCTGTGACAACCTCAGATCCTTCTGGAAGGAACATGAATTATTGTCCATGTTTGCAGGGGTATCTCTTGCCCAGGTCTTACAAAGGGTTATTTGCCCTAATGTCCAAAATTCCATGGGTGATGGTCACCCAGTTGGAGGACTATAGGGATTAGGGGAGCCATGATCGCTACAGAAGTACTGGCCTAAATGGTGTTAGAAAAGATTGCTGCCAGCTAGATGGAATGAGCCTCTTGTAAACCTACATCCAGAAATGTTCCGAGGAAAAGACAGCAGGGTGGCATGTACACAAATTTGTGTTACTCTAAGCATGTTTTCTGTGGATGCAGTCATTGTCATTGAAAATAATCTAAAGGTCTGTGCATTCCAGGATGTGACTTGTGACCCTGCGAGCATTCCCGTTGGTTTGGGTGAAAGTCCTTCATTGTTCACTGTCACTGAGGAAGGTCTCTTTCACAGGGCATGGGAACGTGGACTGACTTTCAATGTGTCAAATCTATTTTCCCCCAAAAGTTGGATATGCAAACTTCTTTTACCTATAGCCAGTTTTAAAACGTTTTAATTTTTAATAAATGACATGTGTCAAATATAATATTTGAGGAGTCTTCACATATGGAATTAAGTGAATCCATCACTATAGTCAACACTGACCATGTATGTCACTGAATTTACTGCATGTTCTTTTTGAATCTCTCTGCCCCTCACAGCTTTCCAAGTAACCATTGCTTTTGTTTACATTGTGTAAATCTTTAGAGATTTATTAATGACACAATAGTAGCTCAACTTTTGTTGGAGAAATATTTTTATCTTCAAATATATCATAATTAGTTTCTTCATTCGATATGGTTGTTTTTGACTTTAAAATAAGGGTTTGAAATAAAGTCTACAAACTTTTCTGTATAATTTTTTATGTGGCTATGTTTCACTTACCCTTGTCAATAACTCAGTACATAGTCTTAAGTTGTAGGGTAGGTGAATGTTTAACTTATAGAGATTTGCAAGTTGTGATCAAAACTGATTGACCTGTTTCCATTTCTCCAGCAGTGTATGAGGGATTCAGTTCTTCCACACACTAGAGAATAGTTGGTTTGGTCAATCTTTTTATTTATTTATTTAAACATCTCTTAAAACTTTGTCATGCTACCTCACTGTTGTTTTATTGCTTTCTCCTAAGGATTTATGGTGAGCCCTTCCTCGGGTGTGTTTTTGCTACCTCTGTATCTCTGTTAAAATGTCTGGTCATAGGTTCTGCCTAATCTGCTGTGAGTTTTGGCTGTTTTAACAACAGGAGAGTGAAACAACCAAGATGGAAGTTGGAATTTCATGTCGTGCCTTTTTGGCGTGATGGAATAAAGGTTTTTCGAATTGGAATGATATATTTACTTTTCTCCTGGTCCACACAATGCAATGGACACTTAATTTTAATCTGCACTACTAACATTCTCCATCACGTTCACAAGTCTTGTCATTTGGTAATGCGATACAACCTTGCTTGGTAGAGCTCTCCATTTTCTTGGTCTCCTGTCATGGGGTTCTTGTGTTAGAAGGGTCTCTCAGGTGGACCAGATGGCATCAGGGTGGGCAGGGTGTTTTAGAGTCCCAAAGCCAGTGCAGAGGGAAATGGGGGGCAGGGATCAGATTCCCCATGCCCTGAGTTAGGCATTTTGGATTTGAATCCCAGATTCCCGAATATCATTGGGACTCTCAGGGAAATGACCCCTTCCTCTGGTTCTTTCATTATTCAAATGACTATATATATATATATTTTTTTGATCCTCACCTGAGGATATTTTTCCATTGATTTTTAGAGAGAGTGGAAGAGAGGGAAAGACAGAGAGAAATGTCAATGTGAGAGTGAAACATCGATTGGTGGCCTCCTACAGGAGCCTGAACTAGGGTCCTGCAACTGAGGTAAGTGCTCTTGTCCAGAATCAAACCCAGGACCCTTCTGTCTACAGGACGATGCTCTATTCACGAAGCCAAAGCCGCTAGGGCCAGATTCTTATTTTCTTAATCCATTGTTTCTTGGTACCTTTTTTTCTTGTATGTCCCAGACATCTCCATTTATTTTGATAGAGACATGCCAAATACAAAGGGCTGGAATAAATGAGTAATCGTTAATATAAAATAATAGAACATTTTAATAAAAATTAACATTTTTTCTATTCTTTTTTTAAAAATATATTTTATTGATTTTTTTTACAGAGAGGAAGGGAGAGAAATAGAGCTAGAAACATCGATGAGAGAGAAACATCAATCAGCTGCCTCCTGCACATCTCCCACTGGGATGTGCCCGCAACCCAGGTACATGCCCCTGACCGGAATCGAACCCGGGACCCTTCAGTCCGCAGGCCAACGCTCTATCCACTGAGGCCAAACTGGGTTTCAGCAATATTTTTTCTTGACATTAACTTACCAGACATTGAAGAACTGCCCCACTTATTGAGGATAATGCAGACCTATTTTTTCTTTTTTCCAAAAAGCGAAATATTTCCTGTTACGCACACCAAACAAGTCAGTACAAGACTAATGACGTGGCAATCGGCTGCTAAATTATTTGCTGCTAGTAGTAGTGGAGAGAAATGGTACGGCTGAGTGCAAGGCATGTATGAGAAATGAATGCAACACAATTATAGTAATCAGTCATTAGCGAATGTTGCTGTTCGTCATAACTAGTGGCCAGGTGCATGAAATTCATACACGGGGGAGAGGGGAAGGGGGTCTTTCAGTGTGGCCTGCACCGTCTGCAATCTGGGACCCCTCGGGGGATGTCTGATGGCTGGTTTAGGCCCGATCCTGCAGTGATTGGGCCTAAACCGGCAGTCGGATATCCCTCTCACAACCTGGCACCACTGGCTCCTAACCACTCGCCTGCCTGCCTGCCTGATCGCCTCCTAACCGCTTCTGCCTGCCAGCCTGATTGCCCCCTAACCTCTCCCCTGCTGGCCCTATCTCACCTAACTTCTCCCCTGCCAACCCAATCGTCCCCAGCTACCCTCCCCTGTTGGTGGGATCACCCCCAACTGCCCTCCCCTGCAGGCCTGATCTCCCACAACTGCCCTCCCTGCCCCGACCCACCTCCTCCACCGGGCCCCGCCTCCACTGTGCTCTTGGCCATCTTGTGTCGTCACAGGCGAGGGCCACCTAGGCTTTTATTAGTATAGATTGTGTATAACAGGATATTGTAAAAATTAAGTTATGAAATTTTTATTAAAACGTTTATGTGAACCCAAACCGGTTTGGCTAAGTGGATAGAGCATCAGCCTGCAGACTCAAGGGTCCCAGGTTCGATTTCGGTCAAGGGCATGTGCCTTGGTTGTGGGCACATGCCCAGTAGGGGGTGTGCAGGAGGCAGCTGATCGACGTTTCTCTCTCATCGATGTTTCTAACTCTCTATCCCTCTCCATTGCTCTCTGTAAAAAATCAATAAAATATATTTTAAAAAAAAGTTTATGTGAAGGCAATTCGGGGTGGCAACCTAGGTCTGTGCCCAGTCAAACCTGCATTCTCCACGTACTTTTGATTTTAGTTAATTTAAGACTTGCAATTGTACTTGGTGGTGTTCGGTGGTTTGTTTGTTTTTTTTTAATTCATACCCTATACGTTTTGTAGTATATAATTGCAATTCATTTTAACAGCTTTACAGCAAAAATTTGTATATAACATTTATGTACTATTGTTTACCATCCTGACTTTTTTTTTTAATATATTCTATTGATCCCTTACAGAGAGGAAGGGAGAGAGACAGAGAGTTAGAAACACCGATGAGAGAGAAACATCGATCAGCTGCCTCCTGCACATCTCCCACTGGGGCTGTGCCCGCAACCCAGGTACATGCCCTTGACCAGAATCGAACCAGGGACCCTTCAGTCCGCAGGCCGACGCTCTATCCACTGAGCCAAACCGGTTAGGGCATCCTGACTTTTAATAAGCTTAGAATTGTGCCTTCATCACCACAGTTCGGGTAATAACGTTTTGTTTTTTTTTTAGTGGAAATTTCTTCAACTTATACATAAAGTATTTGGATGGTTGTTTTTGATATTGTTGAGGTTTGGGAGTTCTTTATATGTTTTCTCTTCGCAGGATTTCATTCTCTGCTGCTACACTGTCACATGAGCTCCTGGCCATTCGTTTCAAAACTATTTTTAAAAAAAAACACACAATATGATACAACGTTTAAAATAAAAGCTACGGCCATAAGACTCCATTGCCTAGCCCGCCCAACACAATGTAGCTCCCTCGTTATCTGCTTCACGCAACTCCAGTCTCTGAAATATACTCATTTTCCATTCATTTGCCCGGAAATGAAGTGATTTCAGGAGTTTCACACAATCCCTTGGCTACTGGCCCCAAAGCGCAGGCTCCGCCCTCTGTACGGCAGGCAGGTGTCCGAATATGGCGGCCCCCACGCCGCCACCGGAAGAAGGGCGCCGACATATTGCCAACGCATACGTACCGGAAATCCCACACTTTGCCTCTAAAACCTCGGTCCCCTATTGGCCTCCGTAGGCCGAGCGGGAAGGTGTGGACGCTGCCGAGGGATTTCGGACGCACAGCGGCTGTGCGCTCTTCGTGGGTCCCGGCCAAAACTCAGGTGAGTGTGGGTTTTGTTCCCCCCCGGAAGTTTTTTTTCCTCACAGAAGTTTCGTTCCTGCCCTGACCGGTTTGGCTCAGTGGATAGAGCGTCGGCCTGCGGACTGAGGGGTCCCAGGTTCGATTCCGGTCAAGGGCATGTGCCTTGGTTGCGGGCACATCCCCAGTGGGAGGCAGCTGATCGATGTTTCTCTCTCATCGATGTTTCTGGCTCTCTATCCCTCTCCCTTCCTCTCTGTAAAAAACCAATAAAATATATTTAAGAAACAACAACATGATTTTTAAAAAAGAATTTATTTTAAAAAAAGTTTCGTTCCTCACAGGGTGACCTATGCAGGTGTTGTGTGGAGCGTGGAATTACCACCGCGGTTTGAGGAATCAGGTTTTGGCGCCCGGGAGGTGCTAGCTAAGGGGACCTACGTGGAAACGGGATTTGAAGTGTTTGAGGGGAACCACAAAGTCTGTCTGTGGTGGAGGGTGTCCGGGGCGTCGGTGGACATAACACCCTTGTCCGGACGGTTAGGGTAAGGGGTCCTGCAGGTCACCATACTGGTAAGGGACGCAGGAGGAATGTCCTAGGATCGTGGTGGTGTCCTCGGGTGTCAGGTTACGGATTGAATACCCGGTTTGGTGACGTGGAGCGGCCGTCATCACATGCGGGTGGGTGTCTGTGGTCCAGACATTGACCTGAGGTTTTTTTTTTGTTTTTTTTAAAAAAATATATTTCTTGCCCTAACCAGTTTGGCTCAGTGGATAGAGCGTCAGCCTGCGGACTGAAGGATCCCGGGTTGGATTCTGGTCAAGGGCACATCCCCAGTAGGGGGCGTGCAGGAGGCAGCTGATCGATGTTTCTCTCTCATTGATGTTTCTAACTCTCTATCCCTCTCCCTTTTTCTCTGTAAAAAATCAATAAAATATATTTTAAAAAATATATATTTCTTTATTGATTTCATAGAGGAAGGGAAAAGGAGAGAGAGAGAGAAACATCAATGATGAGAGAGAATCATTGATCATCTGCCTCCTGCATGCCCCCTACTGGGGATCTAGCCTGCAACCCAGGCATGTGCTCTTGGCCAGAATCGAACCTGGGATCCTTCAGTCCGCAGGCCGATGCTCTATCCACTGAGCGAAACCAGCTAGGGCTGGGCTCTCTTTTAGTGGCCTTTCCCAGAGACACACCCCGCCCCCCCCTCATCCCAGCCACTCTTCCCCCTGGTTCGCGATGGCCAGCTTCACACTGTATTGTTTTTTAATCCTTTACTTTTCCTAAAAATCATTTCCTGTAAGAAATTTTCCGCCAGAAGCTTTCTGTTGGTGACCACTTACCAAATATGTGATCTTTTCTCTTTGCAGGGTTTCTTTTTTATTTTAATTATATACTTTTTAAAGAAATATGTTTTTATTGATTTGAGAGAGAGAGAAGGAGGATAGAAACATCAAGGAAAGAAACATGGCTCTACTGCCTCCTGCACGCCCCCTACTGGGGATTCAGCCCACAACTTAGGCGTGTGCCCTGATCAGGAATCTAAGCATATAAGTCAGTGGTTCTCAACCTTCCTAATACCACGACCCTTTATTTTTTTATTTTTCTTTTTTTTAATTTCTTCTTCTTTTTTTATTTGTTTTTTTTTGTTGTTGTTATTTTTTTATTATTTTTTTGTTTGTTTTATTTTCTTCTTTGCCGCGACCCTTTAATACAGTTCCTCATGTTGTGACCCAACCATAAAATTATTTTTGTTGCTACTTCATAACTGTAATTTTGCTACTGTTATGAATCGTCATGTAAATATCTGATATCCAGGATGTAATTTCATTGTTACAAATTGAACATAATTAAAGCATAGTGATTAATCACAAAAACTATATTTAATTACATATGTGTTTTCCGATGGTCTTAGGCGACCCCTGTGAAGGGGTCATTCGACCCCCAAAGGGGTCGCGACCCACAGGTTGAGAACCGCTGATATAAGTCAACAATCAACTGGGCCACACCTGCTGGGCTCTGTGCAGGATTTTATTCTCTGCTGCTACAGTGACAACCGCACTCCTGGCCATTTCAAAAGTTGTGTTTCTTTTTTTTTTTTTTTTTTATGGTTTTTTTTTTCATGTTAACATTTTATTTAAACCAGTACAAGCACCATGCTTAACAGAAGACTGTCCAAAATAAACATGCAATATGAACTAGCAGAGACTGAAACCACAGCTTAAGAAGCTGTGCCAGTTCTTGATTTTGTTAAACGATGACAGAGAACTGTTAAAATTCACAAGACTAAACCATTACTGTTTCAAGCCTCCTGAGTGAGATTTATATTGGACCATCAAAGTCAGCGGGAACCGCCCTGGCATGTTAGTGATCTCAAATAATATTCAAGTAATTATATGTATACGAACTATATTCCAAAAAAGCAAGAAAACAGTTTCCATCATAATCATAATGTAGTTGTTTTAAAAGTTGTGTTTCTGTTTTTGTTTTTTAACCCCAGCTGGCGTGGCTCGGTGGTTGAGCAGCGACCTATGAACCAAGAGGTCATGGTTAGATTCCCAGTCTGAGCACATACCCGGGTAGCGGGCTCCGTCCCCAGTGGGCAGCATGCAGGAGGTGGCCGATGGATGATTCTCTCTCATCATTGATGTTTCTATCTCTCTCTCTCCCTCTCCTGCTCTGAAATAAAAAAGATTTTTCTAAAAAATTTTTAAAGTTTTTAAAAAAATATATTTTATTGGTTTTTTACAGAGAGGAAGGGAGAGGGATAGAGAGTTAGAAACATCGATGGGAGAGAAACATCGACCAGCTGCCTCCTGCACACCCTCCACCGGGAATGTGCCCACAACCAAAACACATACCCTCGACCGGAATCGAACCCGGGACCCTTCAGTCCGCAGGCCAACGCTCTATCCACTGAGCCACCAAACCGGTTCGGGCTAAATTTTTTTTTTTTTAAGTTTCATTTATACAAACTAAAATAAAGGCAGCGGCCGCATGACTTCTTTTGCCCAGCCCGCCAAACAGCATTGAATTCGCTCTGTATTTCCCCTGAGAAGCTCCAATCTCTGAAAATACACTCATTTTCCACCAGAGAACACGTGCGGGGCAGGGAGACCCTCTCGGGTGCCTCTCACCTGCCAGCACCCGCGGCTGCTGGTCCCGAACCCGGGGCTCGGCGCTCCGTACGGCAGTCCGGCCCCCAACATGGCGGCCCCCGCGGCGGCGCCACTACCTGGGGGCGGACATATTGCTTCCGGGGGGAGGGGTGGGGGAGGGGCACCGCGGAAATCGCTCGATTTCTTCAGATCCTCCTCGGCCACCGTAGTGGCGCCATATCTGGGCGACGGTCCCAGCATCTGAATCTGTTCGCGGGAGTGTGAGGTTTAGCAGGTCCGTGTGCTCTTTTTCCCCTTGGAGTTTTTAGAGAGAAAAAAAAAAAAAAGTTTTGTCTCGGTTGAAGTTTGCTCTCACAGGTGACGCAGCCCAGGGTGGAAGGGGTGCGGCCCGGCCCGCGGGATTCCCGGCGGCGGGCGGGTCGCGTGGCGGGGGGGGGCGCCAAGGTGTTTGGGAGGAAGCAGGTGTGTCGCTCCCGTCTGCGGTCGGGGTCCCCCGGGGGTTCGGGGTCGGGAGAGACGGACGGCCGAGTCCCGCCCGCCGTGGCCTGTGCGGGTCCCTCTGTGAGGGACGCGGCTGGCGTTGCGGCTGGTCGCGGCGTCAGGGTCCGGCGCGGGGTTCCCCGCGGGGCTCCGGGAGGTGGGGGCCGCGTGGGTGCCTCCGGTCAGGGTTTGGGGATGAAAAACGGGGCTGTGATCAGAGTCTCGGGAGGCAGAAGCTGTGGTCGCCCAGGACCCTGGGGCTGGTGGGCGGGTTGAGGTTCCTTCCCCGGCTTGACACAGTGACAAGTGCGGTCGTGGCCATTTCAAAAGTTGTATTTCCGTTTTTGTTTTTGTTTTTAAATATATTTTATTGATTTTTTTACAGAGAGGAAGGGAGAGGAATAGAGAGTTAGAAACATCGATGAGAGAGAAACATCGATCAGCTACCTTCTGCACACCCCCCAATGGGGATGTGCCCGCAACCAAGGTGCATGCCCTTGACCAGAATTGAACCTGGGACCCTTCAGTCCGCAGGCCGACGCTCTATCCACTGAGCCAAACCGGTTAGGGCCCATGCCTAATCTTTATATATTATTTAGTTGTGCCTATTTTCACTGTATCAACCAATCATACATCATGAATTTTTTTTAGATGTTAGGCTTCTTATACTCAATATATAGATAGGCTTTTTGTTGGTTGGTTGTTGGGTTTTTTTTTTTTTTTCTCTGTAACAGGGTTGGGCAGTTTTATTCTATAATGCTTACACAGTAAATATTTAAGGAGTTGCAAGCCACAGAAGGTCTCGCACATATAATTCACACAATGTGTCTTTGTTCAGGAGCGCCCCTGAGCCTTTCCCTTCCCCCTCTTCTTTCCTCCTGGCCAGTTCCCTTTGCCTTTCTCTCCTAAGCTCCAAGGGCTCCTTCTTTTGCCTCTGACTTTGTTTCCTGAGCTTATGCAGGTGAACTGGTTCACTTCTACTACCTTTGTAACTTTCTAAATAAACATTCTCGCCCTAGCCCAGTGGTTCTCAACAGTCCTAATGCTGCGACCCTTTAATACAGTTCCTCATGTTGTGGTGACCCCCAACCATAAAATTATTTTCGTTGCTACTTCATCACTGTAACGTTGCTACTGTTATGAATCGTCATGTAAATATCTGATATGCAGGATGTATTTTCATTGTTACAAATTGAACATAATGAAAGCATAGTGATTAATCACAAAAACAATATGTAATTATATATGTGTTTTCCGATGGTCTTAGGCGACCCCTGTGAAAGGGTCGTTCGACCCCCAAAGGGGTCTCGACCCACAAAGGGGTCTCGACCCACAGGTTGAGAACCGCTGCCCTAGCCGGTTTGTCACAGTGGATAGAGTGTCAGCCTGCGGACTGACCAGTTTTGTGTTTGATTCTGGTCAAGGCCACATGCCTGGGTTGTGGGCTTGATAACCCCGTGGGGGTGTGCAGGAGGCAGCCAATCGGTGATTCCCTCATCATTGATGTTTCTCTCTCTCTCCCTCCCCCTTCCTCTCTGAAATCAATAAAAATATATATTTTAAAAAAACACATTCTCTTATAACCTGAAAAAATACTAACTAAATAAAATATTAAAACATTATAAGCATTTTTAGTTTGCAAGCTGGGCCAAGGTGGTATTTTCCCCATAGCATGCCATAGTTTGAATGTATGGAAGATTTTCCTACTGTTAATTGAACTTGTATTGTTTGCAGTCTGGATTGTTAGGAATGCTGCTGCCATGAAAATTCATGTACATGTTTTCTGGTGCAAAAGTGCCCTTATTTTTTTTTTTTTTTTTGGCGGGGGGGAGAAAATATAGAGATAAGATGAATACCTCAGAACGAATATGCTGTGTCTTAGGGTGTGTGTAACTTCAGTCTAAATAGATGATGCAAAAATGTTTTCCAAAGTTTCTTGTAGTCGCTCAGAGAAGAGTACCCTTTACATTTCCTCCAGCTACTATAATTAGCTCTATAGTGCGCTTTATGTGGCCTGTTTAAAATATTTTTCCATAACTTGTTGAGAAATTTTCCTGTATCTTCAAGTTTTATTGATGTACCTCTCCATTGAGATTGATAGTTGTCCTCCAAAATGGTTTTTTAAAATGTTTTTATTTATTTCAGAGAGAGGAAGGGGGATGGAGATGGAAACATCAGTGATGAGAGAGAATCACTGATCTGCTGCCTCCTGCATGCCCACCACTGGGGATCAGGCTGGGAACCTGGGCATGTGCCCTGACTAGGAATCGAACCTGCAGTCCTTTGGCACATGGGATGACACTCATCCAATGGAGCCACACCAGCCAGGGCCTATGCTTCGTTTAAACCAATCATCTACATGCATTTTACTTAACACATTGTTCTCTTTTCTGTATATTGTTTATTTATTTATTTATTTTTGCCTTATTTGGGATGGTTTTTTAAAAATATGTATTGATTTTAGAGGAGGGGGAAGTGAGAGAAAGAAGACATCAGTTTGGTGTTTTTCTTTTTTTTTTCTTTTTTTGGTGTTTTTCTTTTTGTTTGTTGATGAGAGAGAGAAACAGACAGACAGACATTGATTGGCTGCCTCCTGCACTCGACCTTACCTGCCACTTGGGTTTGTGTCCTGATTGGGAATAGACCCCACCACCTTTTGAGATGATGCTCCAACTGAGCCACACTGGCCAGGGCCAGTTTGTTGTTCCCCTTATTTATGCATTCATTGCTTGATTCTGGTATGTGCCCTGACAGGAGATTGAATCCGCAACCTTGGTTTATTGGGATCATGCTCTAACCAACTGAACATCCCTGCCAGAGCTCGGGTGATGTTTTCAAATTATATTTCCCCATCCATAAGCATAGAAATTATGTATTTTAACACAACTGTTAGTTTTCATTCTGACACTAGAGACTACATAGTACTTTTACACTCTTTTCCAACAATACGGGGATCTTAAAGTACTCAACTTCATTTACCACCTTCCAATTTATTTACAATCTTGTATACTTTTATATATATATATATATTCTTTCCCTAGCCAGTTTTGCTCAGTGGATAGAGTGTCCGCCTGCGGACTGAAGGGTTGCAGGTTCAATTCCAGTCAAGGGCACATGCCCGGGTTGCGGGCTGGGTCTCCAGTTGGGGGGCATGCAGGAGGCAGCTGATCAGTGGTTTTCTCATCAATGATGATTCTCTGTCATCATTGATGTTTCTATCTCTGCCTTCTCTGAAGTCAATAAAAATATATTTACGTAAGATATATAAATATATATTTAAAATAAAAAATAAAAAGAAATATATATATATATATATATTTTTATTGATTTCGGAGAGGAAAGGAGAGAGAGAGAGAGAGATAGAAACATCAATGATGAGAGAGAACCACTGATAGGCCACCTCCTGCACAGCCCCTACTAGGTCAACACTCAACCCCTGAGCCACACTGACTTGGCAATCTTGTGAACTTTTATATATATTTAAAACCTCCTAAGATATTAACATTTTTGCTTATGAGACAGAGCTGAGGGCTTGCCCAGGGCACTGGATTTCCGCCTGAAATGTGTGCAGAAACGTTTGAAGAGGCACCTGAGCACACAAGCTTTGAAGGGAAACAGTGCCCAGACCCTCTCCATCCACATGCTCTGCTCTGTGTTAGTGATTTTCCTGACGCTCACTGCTCCTGAGGCCTGGTGCGGGGATCGATGTCATTTCCTCGGTCTCCTGTGCCACTCACCCCACTTACCCTCCACAGGATAAAGGAGTGCCGCCACAGGTGGGACCTAAGGCGCTCCTGGCCAGAAGAATACGTACTTCCTGACACCATTTGAAGGGACATAGCGATCCTGTGGCCTTGTGTGAGGTGAGTGCTCAGAGCAGCGTAGCGTCGGGGCCCAGAGGAAATGTACCACCCGTGGGATTCTCTCCTCCGTCCACAGGCCTGACTCCCCAGGAGCAATAGAACCATGTGAAGCAGGAGGAGGCTCCAGGGTGGGTATCAGCATTTCTGTGACACCCCTGACTGCAGACGGATTTCTCTACAGAAATACAGAGCAGACCCCGAACGCACCAAGGCAGGGCCTCACCCTTGCAGCTCTTTTCAGAGAACAGAAGGAAATGCTCCAGGCTCAGGTGATTGCGTTTGTTTTAGCCTTTCTTGTCTTCATTCATGGATGTCTAGAGGCCTATAAAAACCACCTCTGTTAATCTGAAAAGTATGTGTGTGTGTGTGTGTGTGTGTATCTTTTGTCTTTCAAATATATGAATGTGGTGTTTCTAGTGTAACAAGAACAATTCTGCTTGGTCACATTATAGAAACTTCTGACTGGATGAAAGCATGGATGCCTGAATGCTCAATTTCAAAATATGGGATGGGGCAAAAGTAGATTTATAGTTGTGTATACCTGATACAGAGTTAATTCTGGTATTGTTTATTAATTATTGTCTTATTTCTGTAAACCTACTTTTGTCCCACCTTGCATTTTACTAGGCATGTGATCACTGAATTGTATACTAAATTAAAATCCCACTCGCTATATAGTTGCACCTTCTAAAATGGAAATGAGCAGAAAAACTAACATTTCTTCCATATCATCTAAAGGACATCACGCCATTACACAGCATGGAGTTGTTACAGGAACCCCTGACATTTCACGATGTGGCCGTGGACTTCACCTGGGAGGAGTGGCAGCTCCTGGACCCCGAGCAAAAGGACCTGTACAGGGATGTGATGTTGGAGACCTACAGCCACCTGGTGTCAGTGGGTGAGGACAGTTCCCCCATGTCAGTCAGATGGGCCTCAGTCAGTGGCCTTTCCATTCTCAGCTTCTGAAAGCTCTGGCATGTCTGGCTTTCTGAAGTGGTAGATGAATCTTAGTTTTCACCCTGGCCCCAGAGAGGAATATTCTCCCTTCTCCTGAGAGAATTCCTTTACTGTCTAAGTGTGAAAATGGTTTAGCCTTTAAATATTATATTCTATGGTCTTCACAGACCCCAAGTCCTATTCAGTGTGTCTAAGGCTTCTATCATTCCCCATGAACAGGTTATGAGGCCAGCAAACCTGACATACTTTCCAAGTTGGATCACGGAGAAGCACCATGGACAGTGGCAGGTGAAATTCACTGTGGGACCCATTCAGGTGAGTGAGAATCAGCGCAGGGGGGCTGTGGAAATCACGTTTTAGTCGCTCAGAGCAGAGGCTCAGAGGTGAAGGGATTTGAGAATAGGTGAGCAGTGCTTCAGTGTATGTCCTTCCCAGTGAGAGAGATATCCCTTTCTGTTTGTAGGAGTTTAGAGAAAAATAGGTCCCTTACGCTCTTCTGGGATTTGATCCCTCTTCATCTGCACCAGGGGGCGGCTCGGAACAAAGGAATGCCCTGGCCAGCAGCCAGGGAAGAGAGGCCCCGGCCGGCAGCCAGAAGGCCCAAATCGGCCCTGATCGCCGGCTAGGTCTAGGGACCCTATATTTACAAATTTCATGCACTGGGCCTCTAGTTGTGATATAATTTATGTGGAAAGATCACTTTGGCTGCTGGATGGAAAACAGATGGTCGCTGGCAGGGGAAGAACAGGAAAAGCAGGCCGAAGGCTACTGCTGTAGTCTGAAAGGGACTTGCTTCCATGTGTGGAAGAGGTGTTAGTCCAATTCTGGGCACATTCATAGGGAGGACAGGCAGTTTTTCACAGAGGTGGATGCTGTGTGAGCGAGAGTACCAGATGAAGGTGATGCTGAGAAGTTTTGTTCCAGTTACAGGGAAGAGTGGAGTTCTCATTTACATTAATGGAGATGAGATGTGGAGAAGGATTTGGGTTCTGTTCTGGAGGTTGTAAGTCACAGGTGCTAGGAGCTTTCTGTTGTGTTATCACCTTACTCCCGCCATGCCCACCTCACTAATGGACCCACAGCCAGTCCTGGCTTCTTCTAAAATGTAGCTTGTTTTCCTCCTCCTCTCTCCATCTCCACTGTGCCTTCCCACCTGTTCTCACAACCTGTAGCTGTTTTTTGCACGTTTCTTTACCCTTTAAGTGTCCTCACCAAACTGTAGTGTAGGCCCCTGTACATGAGGACTGTGTCTGTGTGTCCCCAACCGAGGACCGTGTTGGTACACAGTAGTCAGCAGTGAGGAATGGGGAAGGAGTGAGTCTGTCCCTCTCCAATTTGGTTTCTGTGTGTCTGCTGATACCGTAAATTGCCTATATTTTACAGTCTGCATGTTTATCATGACCTTAGGAAGTAGACAAATCTGTATTTCATCATGGTGAATTATGGAACCTATTTTTACACTCAACTTTAACCTTTTTCTTTCTTTATATTATTGTTTTCCAAAGAACATTAAACATGGAATTTTGTAACAAATATATTTTTATTGATTTCAGAGAGGAAAGCAGAGGGAGAGAGAGATATAAACATCAATGATGAGAGAGAATCACTGATTGGCTGCCTCCAACATGCCACCTACTGGGGATTGAGCCCTCACTGGGAATCAAATCATAACCTCCTGGTTCAAAGGTCGAAGTTCAACCACTGAGCCAAGCCAGCTGGGCTGAATGTATCAGGATAATTTTTCATTACCTTTCTTCCAATTCAAATGTTGGATGAGTTCATTGTTCTGTTCTTTCCTAGAAATTTGGAAACGTAATGATCATCTGCCAGAACACTTACAAAATGAAAGCCTAGAGCAATGGCATAAATTTAACACATGTGAAAATACTGTCCATCAGAGCATAAACCATGCTCTGTTACCACAAAACCATTTATTTAACGTACTTAAAAAAAGTATGAAATCAGATTTATCTTTATTCAACCAGAGAAGAAACTATGAAATCACCTTGCCTACTGAGCTTTCTGAAGTTGGAAAATCCTTTCTCCAAGCCAACAGTGAAAAATTTCAGGCTGAAGTGAAATTTCAGGAAAGCCAAAAACACATCAGCACTAAGTCCCAACTCATCAAACCTCTGAAGAGAGAGAAGGCTCACGTAATGGGTGACTGTGGGAAAGCCTTCAAAAAGAGGATTTGTCTCACTGATCATCAGATCATTCATACAGGTGAGAAGCCACGTCAGTGTAGTGAATACGGGAAAGCGTTCACAATCTTCATGCTCACTGAACAGCAGAGAACACACACAAGGGAGAAACCCTTCTTCGTATGCAGTAACTGTGGAAAAGGCTTCCTCCAGAATCGCGACCTCATTGTACACAGGCGAATTCACAGAGGGCCAAAACCATGTATATGCAACGAATGTGGAAAAGGCTTCGTGAATAAGAGCAATCTCACTGTACACAGGCGAATTCACACGGGGGAGAAGCCTTATATATGCAACGAATGTGGAAAAGGCTTCATCCAGAAGGGCGATCTCATAGCACATCAGAGATTTCACACAGGAAAGACGCCCTTTGTGTGCAATGAGTGTGGAAAATTCTTTTCCCGGCCCTTTGGTCTCATTAAACATCAAAGAATTCACACTGGAGAGAGACCCTATTCCTGCGGCACGTGTGGGCAAGCTTTTGCCTACATGCCGACCCTTGTGAGACATGAGAAAAAACACCTAAGAAGAAAACATGGTAGTTCAGTCAAGGCGACATGTCCTGGCTCAGAGAGTCCCAGCTCATCACAGACCAGTGTTGTCCTGCAGGAGATAAACCTTATTAATACAGTGACTATGCAGGTACCTACTGTGGTCCCTCAGACAGTATTAAACATGAGTGGGCCTCTAGCAAACAGGAATGTAGTCATCGTGGCCCAGCCTGTGGCCAGAGGTGCGCCCTCGGGAGGACTTGCACAGGACAGCAACCTTCTGAATGCAGTGAATGTGGTCTCACCGTCAGCGATCAATTACGTGTTACTTTATGTCACAGGAAACAAATAGGAGACTTTCTGTGTGCAAAGATTTGATCAAAAAATTCCAGTTCAGATTATTGTTGAAAAGTATATCCTGAGAGAAATTGTATAAATGCTGAAACTGGGAAGTTGTGAGAGTCCCCTGCTGTTAAATATATGAATTGATACTCATGCTGAGGCCACAATTTCCCTTCTCAAATCTCACTCCATCCTTGTATCCTGAAGGAGTGGTCACCATGCCTTCTTCATAGGGCAGCTGATCCAGTCTCTTCCACGCCAAGTCTGGTCAAATGATTTGCAGAAAACACAAAGGTCCCTCTGCTGGCTGTCTTGCCCAGATGATGGTCTGCAGCTCCCAGATCTGCTCACTCATGAGAAGCAGCTTAAGCTGAGCCCCCATATGAAAGAAGAGTTGGCTGTCACTTAGGAGGGAGTCGAAGGTGGATGAGTCATAGTTGCCACTGTCAACATCTCAGGATCCAGGCTGGCACTAGCGCTGCCTCAGGCCTGAGGATGCCCCTCTGCCAGTATGTTGCTCTCCTGGTTGCTCCCACCTCCTTGGAACCTCTAGCCTTGGTTGCCCTCACACCCCCTGGTCTTCCATTGGTAACTAAATTTTGCATCTTTACAAAACAAATAAAAACTGTTTCAAGGGTGGCCTAAACCAACGGTTTTCAACTTTTCTGACCTGGTTTGCGGACCACCGGTTGCTGACCCTGCCTAAACCACATTGTAAGTGCTCAGTAGCCATATCTGTGTGACATAACAATGAACAAAACTTTGTAGCTAACAGTGTGGCTACTCAGAGAAATCTGCCCTAATTTGCATTATGCCAGAAAGTTATACTGGAGAGCACTGCTTGAAATGATTCTATATTTCCCAGCACAGAAAAGTAAAAACCAGTTGTAGATTTGGAAAGTGACTGGTTGTACTAAAATTACTAATCAGAGTTTTTTGTCACAGGAATGAGCTATTGGAAGGCGGTTGTAAAGAACTGTAAAAAACAGTTGTCTCACCCAGGCTGGGTGGCTCGGTGGTTGAGCATCAACCTATGAACCAGGAGGTCACAGTTTAATTCCTGGTTCAGGTTGCAGGCTTGATCCCCAGTGGGGGCATGCCGGAGGAAGCAGAGCATTGATGTTTCTATCTGTATGATTCTCACTCATCATTGATGTTTCTCTCTCCCTATCCCTTCCTCTCTGAAATAAAAATAAAGAACAGTTGTCTCCCTACAAATTTTATCTTATCCTCAGGAAAAGGGAGAGAAGGATGGAAACATCACTGATGAGAGAGAATAATTGATTGGCTGCCCCCTGCAGGCCTCTCACCTCAATCCAGGCATATACCCTGACTGGGTTCATAGGTCTGTGCTCAACCACTAAGCCACACAGGCTGGCTGGGCAGTCCCCCACAGTCGTGTGTGATTAGAAACTTTAACTGAATATAAACTGGGCAGAGCAGGAAAGAAAAAGGTGTTCAGAATAAATAGAGTAAAAAGGGTGACAGGAATTTTAGTCTCTAAGAATGGAGAATGTGGGAGATGGGGTGTGAGATCCTTAAGGGATGTTGTCAAGCAAAGCCTTTGCATTTCTCCACGGGACTATCAATCATTCTTAAGAGCTGCCACCATTTCAAAGTTTCCAGCTCCACTGTTTCCTGCTGAATTGAGACATGTGCTTTCTCTTCCTTTTCCCTCTCTCTTGGGAAAATGGGACTCTGGTTCTCTCGCTCTCCAGGGTACTTTTCCTTAATCTCCTAACTGTCTCATACTTTTCCACCTATCCAAGTCATAAAGTCATAAACAGTTTGGCTTTTGGGAAAGAAATGGAAATTAGCTCTGCCATGTGGTGGCTCTTTCAGGATTCAATCTCAAATGCTGGGTTTGGGGTAATTTACTACTTCAGGTATATTTTTCAGGCACCAAACATTGTGCCAGGCACTGTATTACCCACTGAAGTGACATCAGTGAGCAAAGCAGGCAAAGGAACAGCTTTTATGGACCTTACAATGGAGGGAGGGAGACAGTAAATGGATTGTGCAGTCTCAGCAGGTGATAAATCCTATGAGGAAGAATATGCACAGTAATAGATAGTGATTTATAATGATGTATAGTTGTAATGGGAGGTGGGGAGAGGGGTATTCTTGCCCTGCCCTGTTAGGCTTTTCTGGATATATTTTGAACCGCTACTGAGGGACTGAGGGGAGTCACCCATCATAATGTTTGTATCAAGAGAACATTCCAGGGCAGTTTTTTTCTTTAATACTTAATTTTTTTAAAGTTTCCAATTACAGTTGACATACAGCATTATATTAGTTTCAGGTGTACAGCAGTGATTAGGCATGTGTATAACTTACAAAATGATCCCCAGTAAGGCCAGCACAGGGCTACTTCTAATGATTGACAGGCTTCCTGCCTCAGAAACTTAAATGAGTGCAAATTCCCCAGGCACATCTCACACCCCCTAAACCAGAAACTCCAGTACTGATCTGGGATCCAGGACGATTGATTTTTTTTTAAAATATAAAAATTCTAATTAATGGGGGGAAAGCAAAAATTTAATAGAAGGATTTTCTATATTCTTTTGTTAGGGAAGGCCTTTCTAAGTGTGATGCAAAACCAGAAATATTACACAAAATGTAACTTCTGTGTGGTAAAAGACGTTTTAATAGAAGTTAAAGGGAAATTGCATATGCTTATAGATGCAGTCAAAAAAGTTTTGAAAAAAAAAAAGTTTTGAGAAATACACTCTAAAGTGTTAATTGCTAAATTTCCTAGAGGTTAGATAACAGGTAACCTTTCTCATGTACTGTTTAATTTTTAAGAAGCATGTATAACTTATAATCAGCAAAAATAAAGGTGTTTTTTTTCATTTTGGCAAGAATAATAGAGAAGGATAAATTGTATTCTATCTGTTTGACTAGACAAGAAGGGTTTTAAAAACATGGGGAGAATTTTTTTTGAAAAGTTTCAAATAAGTTTGGATACCTAAAAACATAACTTTTATTTATACAGTGTATAGCAACTTAAAGCATAACTATGTAGTATTTATACTTTTAAATAAAGCATAGAATTTTGGAAGTGTGAAATGATATTAAGTGTTATGAGTAAACATTATGTTTTTTTCTCTCTTGTTTTTTAAAGTAATTACAAATCCCCTGGTCCAAATTTATTATGTATCTCTGAAGGCTTTAACTTAAGAAATAAATACATACTCTCACATCAGTGTTTCTCTTCGTCTTTCCCTCTCTCCTACACTCTCCCTAAGAAAAATCAACGGAAAAATATCCTTGGGTGAGGATTAACAAAAAAATAATAATTATTATACAACATACTCATGGAACAAACTGGGCCTTTGTTGTGATAAAACAGCTTCAGCTACCTGGCTTGAGGAGTTTGACTTCCCAGGTGGTGCTCAACCTGGGGACTATGGCATTTTAACAGCGGCCTCGTGCACACCTCAGTCTGACATTCTTTGCCCTAAATCCTGGATTACAGCCCCATCCCCACCCTTACAGTGGACGTCGTAATGGGAGGGATTCCCGTTTGCCTTTCCCATTGATTCCAGACTTTTCCTGCCCTCCCTTTAGGGGCCTATTGGGGCCCCCCCCCCCCCCCCCCCCCAACACACACACACAACTTACTAGTAGCTTTCTCCCAGAGTTCCTCTTTCCCAGTTGGTGATGCCCAGCCTCAGACTGTACTAGCTTCTGAAATTCTTTGTTATTTTTAAATTTTACTTTTTTTTAAATAATTAAATCTTTATTGTTCAGATTATTAGTTACTCTTTTCTTCCCCCCCATAGCTCCCCTCCACCCAGTTCCCACCCCGCCCTCTGCCCTCACCGCCCCCCCCACCACTGTCCTCATCCATAGATGCACAATTTTTGTCCAGTCTCTTCCCACATCCCCCCCACCCCTTTCTCAACAGAAACTTTGCAGGCCAGAAGGGAGTGGCAAGAAATATTCAAAGTGATGAATACCAAGAACCTACAACCAAGATTACTTTATCCAGCAAAGCTATCATTCAGAACTGAAGGTCAGATAAAGAGCTTCACAGATAAGGAAAAGCTACAGGAGTTCATCACCACCAAACCGGTATTAAATTTTACTTTTATTGATTACAAAGAGGAAGTGAGAGGGAGAGAGTCATTGATTGGCTGCCTCCTGTACACCCCCAATGGGGATCAAGCCCACAACCTGGGCATGTGCCCTGACTGGGAATCCAACCCATGACCTCTTGGTTCATAGATTGATGCTCAACCACTGAGCCACACCAGCTGGGTGAAATTCTTTCTGTTAATAAAAAACTATTTTCTGGCTAGAGCTATCGCTGGGTGTCCCTTGAACAGGTGTGTAATGCTGTCCCTTTCTAGGAGCACCTCCTACGCTGCTCTACTGTCACCTGAAGTCCTCATGGACCCTTTGTAAACGTTTTTTGTGTTTAATTCTATATAAAGTGGAGAATTGATTCTCTGCCCAGCCCGCTGAAAGCAACTGACCGCGCACCGTGTTGGCATCACGAAGCTCTCAAAACGTATCCGTCTTTTAAGAGTCCCAGTGCCCGTAAAGGAGATCATTTCAGTAGCTTCTCACCTTCCCGCCCTCCCTGGCTAGTACTTGCCTCAAAGTTGCAGCTGTAACATCTGTACGGTGAGCAGGTGTCCCGACATGGCGGCCCCCGTGAGCCATCGCTGGGTGGGCGCGGACATAATGACACTGAAAAGGGTTTGCTGCGTTTCTTCAAAAACCGCAGATCCTCCTCGGCCGCCGTAGAGGGAGCCGTAATGGTGCAGAAGCTGAAGCGTTTTTGCGAAAACCCCGCAGTGTGTGGTATCCTGGTGGGTTTGAGGAAAAACTCCGGTGAGTGTGTGGTTTTGTACTCGCAAGTGTTTGCGTCACAGAGGAGTTTGGTTTCTTACAGGTGACGTGTGGGCGCGGTGGTGTGCGGAGCGTGGAATCATCACCGGGGTCGGCGGGTGGGGGGTGGGTAGCCGAGGGGAGCCCCGTAGGAACGGGATGTGAGGTATTTGAAGGGAAGCAGAGGCATCTGTCGGTGGTCGGGGTGCCCGCGGGGTCGGTGCCCAGGTGAAGAGTCTGTAGAGATAACGCCCTTGTCCTGACTGTCAGGCTATATGGGGTGCTGCGGGTCACCCCGCTTGTGAGAAATGCAGGAGGCATTTAGGAAGAAGGCGGTGTCAGGTTCAGGTTGGGGTTTGATAGGCGGGTTAGTGATGTTGAGGTCGGCGAGGGGGGTCCATACACGGTTTTGGTTAAGAGGAAGAGTGGGGAGGAGGGGAAGCGGCGCGTAGATGGAAATGAGGACGAGATCGCCGAGAGCTGGGAGGCGCGGCAGAGGCGGGCAGGAAATGC
>NW_005871413.1:180215-201026 GCF_000147115.1 Myotis lucifugus
GGAGCCTGCCCACCTGTCCTCTCCCTCTCCTCGCCCCCCCCCCCCCGACTCCCCTCCCCCAGATCCGCATCCTCAAGAGGCCCAACCAGCAACGGTGAGGTCAGCAGCCCCCACTCTGCCAGCTGGCCAGCCCTTCCCGTCTGGTCCCGGGCACAGCGGGAGGCAGAGTGCGCACAGCCCAGGAGGGGGTCCTGCGCAGCGCCGGCCCCAGGAGGAACGAGAGAAATCCATCCTCAGCAGGCCAACCACAATCTCCCAACCCGAAGACCGCAGGCAGCCCAGTCATGTGATCAGACAGCCTTTGGGTGCTGATGGGTCAGAAGGCTTCAAACAGCGCAGGTAAATGCGGGCAAGAAAGAATGCCACCTCTACCCCGTCACTACCTCCTGGGTTCGCCCGCTTGGGGGCGCACTGCCATGGCGAACAACTGGACTTGAGCAGAGGGAAGCACCTGATTCACTTGTACGGTGCTCCCATTTGCTCAGCCCACTGTGACCTTGAACCCCATGCACTGTGATCTCCCCCATTCCCCCCTTCACACTGTGATTGTCAGGTCTACAAGGGCTGTCCCAAGTCAATGGAAAGGGAAGGATAGGGGTTAGGGGATTTAAGAGTAGAAAGTCAGACAGTGCCGCTTGGCCACTTGGGGTAAAGCCAGTGCCAGCAGTAACAGTTTATCAAGCTCATTAATTTAGGATTTCCAAACAAATGAGAACTCCCATCCACCCACCCCCAAGTGCATGTCTTCGTCACTTAGAAGCAAGTTCCATTTCAAATAAAAAAAGAAGAATGTGGGATCAGTGTCTCTGGTCCCCAGGAGCTTGTAAGAGTGAAGTTCTGATGTTTTTTTAATTAAGGTTAAGATCATGGCTGCTGTTGGGACCAAAGGCCTTGGGGCCCAGAGTACTATTTCCAGTCCTCCTGTTTTGTTTTGTTTTTTCTTCCAATATATTTTTATTGATTTCAGAGAAAAAGGGAGAGAGAGAGAGAAACGTCAATGATGAAAGAGAATCATTGATTGGCTGCCGCCTCCCGCATGCCCCCTATTGGAGCCAGCAACCCAGGCAGGTGCCCTTGACTGGAATCGAACCTGGGACCCTTCAGTCCGCAGGCTGATGCTTTACCCACTGAGCAAACCGGCTAGGGCAGTCCTTCTGTTTTTTAACCTTTAGTCCATTAGTTGACTAACTAGAGACCCAGGGACTAAACCAGCAGCGTCCTGCCTGTTTGTCATGTATCCTCTGTGGCACCTTTTGCCCTGCCAAGGCAGAATTGGGTCGTTGTGACACAGATATTTAGGTCTACAAATTGGAAAATGTTCATCTGTCTCTTTCAGCAAATGTTTGCCAACGCCTGCACTTATCTCTTAACTCATTGTATGCCATAAACGTCTATAGATGCAAGCGGCAGACCTTCCACACACACACCCGCACGTCTATAGTCGAAAACCTTGCATATCAATTCTGATCGCCAAATTGTAAAATCAGACTTACTAGTGACATCTTTGGGTTTGTAAAGAAAATTATGGTAACTTAAATTCATAAATATTCCAGCATATATGGAAGAAATTCCAGTATAGATATATAGGGCTGCCACTCAGACACGTGAGAGAGAAACACTGCGACACTTGAGATTTGTTTGTGTTATCATGAATTTCACGCCTAAAATGGTAAACGTGGTGTGCATTCTTCATTATATTTTAATGTAATTCTTTTTAAAAATAATTATTTTTGCCAATAATTATTTTTAATAATTTTGAAAAATAATTATTCATCATTTTTTAAAATAATTAAAAATGGCCCTAACCGGTTTGGCTCAGTGAATAGAGCATCGACCTGCGGACTGAAGGTCCTGGGTTCGATTCCAGTCAAGGGCGTGTACTTGGTTGCAGGCTCGAGCTCCAGTGGGGGGTGTGCAGGAGGCAGCTGATTGATGATTCTCTCATTGATGTTTCTAACTCTCTATCCCTCTCCCTTCCTCTCTGTAAAAATCAATAAAATGTATTTAAAAAATAATTAAAGCCGTAACCGGTTTGGCTCAGTGGATAGAGTGTCGGCCTGCAGACTGAAGGGTCCCAGGTTCAATTCCGGTCAAGGGCATGTACCATAGTTGTGGGCACATCCCCAGTGGGGATGTGCAGAAGGCGGCTGGTCGATGTTTCTCTCTCATCAATGTTTCTGACTCTCTGTCTCTCTCCCTTCCTCTCTGTAAAAAATCAATAAAATATATTTAAAAAAATAATAATAATATTAAAAAAATGTTTTCCCTAAGTGGCAGCCCTGACCAACTTTAAAATAATTTTTCGTGAGAATTTTCAACTGAAAATATTTAAGAACACCCGAATTGTGAGGAATATATTTATTTTTATAACATTCATTGCAAATTGATTTTTTAAGTTAAATTCAAAATATCCTGGCTTGTGGGGATGGTTTCCGTTTTGGACACATGGCAGTTAATGGGTGAATATACAGCAAGGAGACACTTGCTTATTTGCCTGATATGCATTAATGCATTTTTCTTTCCTAACAAAAACTCCTTTGTATTTTAGATTCCATCCCTGTGACAAGGTGATCCATATGCCAGTGTATTGGTATTCCAGGTCCATCTTAGTCAAATGTGGTGGTTCCAGTTCCCATCATTAGTGACTGAATTACCTTGAAATGAGCTTAAGTACATAGTGCAATTCTAGCCAGCTATATATGTGAAAATCTGTTAGTCGTTTCTGGGAGAGAATTTTCTCTTTTACCCAATTCTGTGAGTATGAAGGGGAGCATTTCCCACCCTAAAACATGCCTCTATGGGATATTGGTTATTTTAAGCAGGTTGACTTGAAGAAACTGCAGCCCTGGGAGAAGCCCTGAAAACCTAGTAGAAGTTACCCCTTAAAAAGGACATTTATATTTATCAGAGCCATTTCATCTGTAAGGGTGTCTCCCTCACTATACCAAACCCACCTAAACTATCAGTGGAGGAAGCAGGACTTATATCTGCACCACCGCCTTAAGCTACTTTACTGTACTTTCCCCAGTAACCTCACCTAACTGACTCTCCACCCCCAACATATTTTTTTAATAGTTACGATGTTCTCAGCATTTAAAAAAAAAAGTATGTTTATTGATTTCGGAGAGGAAGGGAGAGGGAGAGAGACATAGAAACATCAATGATGAGAGAGAATCATTGATAGGCTGCCTCCTGCTCGCTCCATACTGGGGATTAAGCCTGCAACCCAGGTATATGCCTTGACTGAAATCGACCCCTGGAACCCTTCAGTCCATAGGCCTACACTCTACCCACTGAGCCAAACCAGCTAGAGCTCCCCACAACACTTTTTTTTTAAAAAATATATTTTATTGATTTTTTACAGAGAGGAAGGGAGAGAGATAGAGAGTTAGAAACATCGATGAGAGAGAAACATTGATCAGCTGCCTCCTGCACATCTCCTACTGGGGATGTGCCCGCAACCAAGGTACATGCCCTTGACCGGAATCGAACCTGGGACCCTTCAGTCCGCAGGCCGACGCTCTATCCACTGAGCCAAACCGGTTTCGGCCCACAACACTTTTTGACTTTAGGTAACAGTGGTTTGTTTTTCAGGTGATAATGTTTGCCATTTTGGCAAAATTCTATTTTTCTGAGTTGCTTCCATGTGTATAGGAGGTATACATGTCATTAACCTTTTTGATTGTTTTTCCCTTATTAATCTCTGTGCTATGAGTTTAATTATTAGATCAGCAAAATAACCTAGAATAGAAGGAACAATTATTCTGCCCCTGCAATGGCTTTTCCCTCATCTTCTTTCACAATGCACCACTTAAATTCCACAGGATAAAGGAATTCCTCCACCACATTTATTTTTTTTTAATATATTTTTATTGATTTCAGAGAGGAATGGAGAGAAAGAGAGAGAAACATCAATGGATGAGAGAGAATCATTGATCGGCTGCCTCCTGCATGCCCCCTACTGGAGATCAAGCCCACAACCTGGGCATGTGCCCTTGACTGGAATCGAACCTGAGACCCTTCAGTCCGCAGACCGACGCTCTATCCACTGAGCCAAATCAGCTAGGGCCTCCACCACATTTATAATATAGGCTTTATGGACCTGAAGAGTGAATACTTCTAGGAGATCAAATGAAGGGAGGGACATGAGGGGCATTGTGTGAACAGGAGGACGTTGGCACTGGGTCCCAGACCAAATATGTCACTCATTGAATTTTCTCCTTAATGCACAGGTTCTGACTCATCAGAAGCAATAGAATCATATGAAACAGGAGGAATTTGAAGAATCGGGAGAAGTTGAAGAATCGGGTATCAGAAATTTAAAGCAAACCCAAACATACCAAGTCAGAGCCTCCCCGTTGTCAGCTCTTTAAAAAAAAAAAAAATTTATTGATTTCAGAGAAGAAGGGGGGAGAGTTAGAAACATCAATGATGAGAGAGAACCACTGATCGACTGCCTACTGCACACACCCTACTGGGGATGGAGCCCGTAACCCAGCCATGTGCCCTTGTACAGACTCAAACCCGGGACTCTGCAGTCCCCAGGCCAATGCTCTACCCACTGAGCCAAACTGGATAGGGCGCCAGCTCTTTTCAGAGAACAGAAGAAAATGCTCCAAGCTCAGGTGACTTTGGGTTTGTTTTATCCTTTTCTGTCTTCATGAATGGATGTCTAGAGGCCTATAAAAACCACTATTGTTCATCTGAGAAGTATATATATATCTAGGGTGTCGAAAAAAATTGTATACACACTTTAAGACTGATAGCTCAATTGATGTTTCTTTCTTTCAGATTTAGCCTACTGGAATTAATAATTATTGAAAGTGTGTATACATTTTTTGGGGACACCCTGTATTGTGTCTCAAATACATGAATGTGGTATTTCTAGGAAACAAGAAATTTAACTTCTTCATATTTCAGAAACACCTCATTGGATGAACACATGGATGATTGAATGCTCAATTATACGTTGCAAAGTGGGCCAAGAGTAGCTTTACAGTTGTATGTGAAACAGAGTTGATTGCTGTATTATTTATTAATTGTTGTATTATTTTCCATAGGAACAACTGTAAAACTACTTTTCTCCACCATAGGCATGTGACTATTCAACTGTATACTAAATTAAAACCCCACTCGCTATATGTGTAGTCTATAAAGTGAAAATGAGCAGAAAAACTAACATTTCTTCCATATCATCTAAAGGACATCACGCCGTTACACAGCATGGAGTTGTTACCGGAATCCCTGACAGTTCACGATGTGGCCGTGGACTTCACCTGGGAGGAGTGGCAGCTCCTGGGCCCCGAGCAGAAGGACCTGTACAGGGATGTGATGTTGGAGACGTACAGCCACCTGGTGTCAGTGGGTGAGGACAGCTCCCCCGTGTCAGTTAGATGGGCCTCAGTCAGTGGCCTTTTCATTCTCAGCTTCTGAAAGCTCTGGCATGTCTGGTCTTCTGAAGTCGTAGGTGAATCTTAGTTTTCGCCCTGGCCCCAGAGAGGAATATTCTCCCTTCTCCTGAGAAAATAGCCTTTACTGTCTAAGTGTGAAAATTGTTTAGTCTTTAAATATTATATTCTATGGTCTTCACAAACCCCAAGTCCTATTCAGTGTGTCTAAGGCTTCCATCATTCCCCATGAACAGGTTGTGAGGCCACCAAACCAGATGTACTTTCCAAGTTGGATCACAGGGAAGCACCATGGACAGTGGCAGGTGAACTCCTCTGTGGAACCTGTTCAGGTGAGTGAGAACCAGCACAGGGGGGCTGTGGAAATCACATTCTAGGCGCTCAGAGAAGGGGCTCAGAGGTGAAGGGATTTGAGGATAGGTGAGCAGTGCCTCAGTGTATGTCCTTCCCAGTGAGAGAGAGACCCCTTTCTGTTTGTAGGAGTTTAGAGAAAAATAGATCCCTTACTCTCTTCTGGGATTTGATCCCTCTTTATCTGCACCTTGAGTTTTGGTTGTATGGTTTTTATTTTTTTAAATATGTTTTTTTTTTTGTTTTTGTTTTTAGAGAGAGAGGAAGGGAGAGGAATAGAGAGATAGAATCACTTTGTAGAAAGAGAATCATTGGTCGGCTGCTCTCTGCACGCCCCATACTAGCTATTGAGCCTGCAACCCAGGCATGTGCCCTGTTCAGGAATCGAACTGTGACCTGGTTCACAGGTTGTCGCTCAACCACTGAGCCATGCCACCCGGACATGGTTCTTTTTTTTTTTTTCAGGATACTCAAATCTTTCCCTTCTGCATACTCTTCCACCTCCCCTGCTATGAGACTGCACTGGCCAAGGCCGCCCTTCAGTGACAAAATTCTCACTGTCTTCTGAGCACTGCTGCTTTCTGCCCCCGTTGATGTTGATTGCCTTCCTAACATCCACCCCATCTTGGATGCTGTGTCCCCAAGTAAAATGACTCACTGTGCTTTCCTTTCTTTTTTCTCTTATCTTCTCTTTTTCTTCACTCTGAGGTTCTTCATAGATCCTGGTTTCCATTTTCTCATCGGAACCACTATCCCTTCAAAGTTTCATTCATTCTAATCAGCTAAGCTTCTTTTGTTCCCCTCACAAGACTCCCATAGTGCAACCTCCCCAATGGGATCCACCACAGACGCTATTCTGTGGAATTTACTCATCTCGATGGCAACTCTCAATGAGCTCCCAGTCACGGCAAGAAACTAAAATTATCGTCCCTCCTAGAGAACCCCTGTAAGTTTAGGTTCTCCTTCATTCCTGTGCACCTGCCCCCCTGGCCATCCAGCCATCATATCAGTTCCCTACCCACAGCGCTCTCTTGTTCATGATGTGATTTAACTAGAACATTTAACTAGGTACATTCCAGCCTAAATAATACTCTTGCTGACTTCAAATGAATTCCTTTGTGCATTTTCTAATTTTGAACTTTGTTCTTGTTTATTGTAGATGTTACCATTGTAGCATTCACTTCCCTCAAACTTTCATTTTCTCCCTACCATAGAATGAGGACATTCAGTCCTGGTTAACTCTAATACCCATCAAATGATGATAAAAATTTTTCTTCCTGTTATTTGCATGATATGATATGTTGTTCATAAAGAGATAGATTTTTTTAAAAATATATTTTATTGATTTTTCACAGAGAGGAAGGGAGAGAGATAGAGAGTTAGAAACATCGATGAGAGAGAAACATCGATCAGCCGCCTCCTGCACATCTCCCACTGGGGATGTGCCCACAACCCAGGTACATGCCCTTGACTGGAATCGAACCCGGGACCCTTCAGTCCGCAGGCTGACGCTCTATCCACTGAGCCAAACCGGTTTCGGCAAGAGATAGATTTTTTATCTTTTTTCAAAAATGCTGCCCAATGTATTTCATACCTGTTGTTGCTTCCTTGTTTCATCCTCTACAAATTATTTTTAGATAATGTAGTGTATACTGGGCATAACAGCAGTGAGACAAAGCATGCAAATATACCAAGAGCTTTCATTTTAAGAGAAGGCGTAAGAAAATGAATCAAAACACACAAATAAATTATATATCGATGAGGTGAAAACTGCTGTGATAAAAATTAAGTCTGAAGAATGGAGCAGTAGGTGCTGGGGATCGGGCTGCTCTTTAAGGAAGAGAACTCCTCTCTGATAAGATGCTTTTGAGCCAAGAGATGAGGGACATTAGGCTGCTGGGTTAGAAGATTCCATGTAGAGAGGCCAGCGAGTAGAAAAGGCAGGAATGTGTTTGAGAAACATTCAGGAGCTGGTGTGGATGGAGCAGAGTGGGCTGTGGGGAACATTCCAGAAATAACAGACAGTCGCTGGCCGGGAGGAACAGGAAAAGCAGGCAGAAGGCTACTGCTGTAGTCTGAAAGAGGGACTTGCTTCCACATGTGGAAGGGGTTTTAGTCCAATTCTTGGCATATTCATAGGGAGGACAGGCGGGATTGATCATTGAGGTAGATGCTGTGTGTGAGTGAGAGTACCAGATGAAGGGTGATACTGAGAAGTTTTTTCTGGTTACAGGGAAGAGTGGAGTTCTCATTTACGTTAATGGAGATGAGATGTGGAGAAGGATTTGGGTTGCAAAATCAGGGTTCTTTCCTGGAGGTTAAGTCACAGGTGCTAGGAGCTCCCTGTTGTGTTATCACCTTACTCCCACCATGCCCACCTCACTAATGAGCCCACAGGGTCCTGGCTTCTAAAATGTAACTTGTTTTCCTCCACCTCTCTCCATCTCCACCAGGGTCCTCAAACTACGGCCCGCGGGCCACATGCAAATACAAATATTGTATTTGTTCCCGATTTGTTTTTTTACTTCAAAATAAGATATGTGTAGTGTGCATAGGAATTTGTTCATAGTTTTTTTTTTAAACTATAGTCCGGCCCTCCAACGGTCTGAGGGACAGTGAACTGGCCCTCTGTTTAAAAAGTTTGAGGACCCCTGATCTCCACTGTGCCTTCCCACCCGTTTTCACAACCGGTTGCTGTTTTGTGCACGTCTTTGTCCTTTAAGTGGCTTCATCAAACTGCAGTGTAGGCCCCTTGTAGGTGAGGACTGTGTCTGTGTGTCCCCAACCTAGGAGCGTGTTGGTACACAGTAGTCAGCAGTGAGGAATGTGGAAGGAGTGTCTGTCCCTCTCCAGTTTGGTTAAGGTGGCCCTTTTCTGTGTCTGTTGATACCATAAATTGCCTATATTTTACAGTCTGCATGTGTGTCATATCCTTAGGAATTAGACAAATATATATTTCATCATAGAACCTGTTTTTATATTCAACTTTTACCTTCCCTTTCTTTTTATTACTGTGTTTTCCAAAGAACACTGAACATGGAATTTGTAACATACAATTTTATTGATTTCAGAGAGGAAAGCAGAGAGAGAGAGAGAGAGAGAGAGAGAGAGAGAAATATCAATGATGAGAAAGAATCACTGATTGGCTGCCTCCAGCATGCCCCCTACTAGGGATTGAGCCTGCAACCCGGGCATGTGCCCTGACTGGGAATCGAACCAAAACCTCCTATTTCATAGGTCGATGCTCAACCACTTAGCCAAGCCAGCTGGGCGGAATGTATCAGGATAATTTTTTTTATTACCTTTCTTCCAGTTCAAGATGTTGGATGAGTTCATTGTTCTGTTCTTCCCTAGAAATCTGTAAACATGACGATAATCTGCCGGAACACTTACAAAATGAAAGCCTAGAACAATGGCATCAACGTAACACCTGTGAAAATACCGCCCATGAGAGCACAAACCGTTCTCTGTTAGGACAAAAACATATGTTTGACTCACATGGAAAAAATATGAAATCAGATTTTTCTTTACTTAACCGGAGGAGAAACTATGAAATCAAGACGCCCACTGAGTATTCTAAAGCTGGACAATCCTTTCTCCATGCTAACGGTGAACAATTTCAGGCTGAAATGAAATTTCACAAAAGCCAAAAACTCCTCAACACTGAGTCCCAACTCGTCAAACCTCAGAAACCTCAGAAAAGAGAGAAGGCTCACGTATGCAGTGACTGTGGGAAAGCCTTCAAGAAGAAGTCTTGCCTCACTGGTCACCAGGTCATTCATACAGGTGAGAAGCCACATCAATGCAGGGAGGACGGGAAAGCTTTCTCCAGAAAGTCCATGCTCACTGAACGCCAGAGAACACACACAGGGGAGAAACCTTATAAATGCTCTGAATGTGGCAAAGCATTTCTCAAAAAATCCTTACTCAACATACATCAGAGAACACACACAGGAGAGAAGCCCTTCACATGCACTGAGTGTGGAAAAGGCTTCACCCGGAACGGCGACCTCGTTGTACACAGGCGGATTCACACGGGGGAGAAACCTTGTATCTGCAAGGAATGTGGGAAAGGCTTCATCCGGATGAGCAATCTCACTGTACACAGGCGAATTCACACGGGGGAGAAGCCTTATATATGCAACGAATGTGGGAAAGGCTTCATCCAGAAGGGCGATCTCATAGCACATCAGAGGTTTCACACAGGAAAGACCCCCTTTGTGTGCAGCGAGTGTGGAAAATTCTTCTCCCGGAAGTTAAGTCTCATTAAACATCAAAGAATTCACACGACAGAGAGACCCTATACCTGCAACACGTGTGGGGAAGCTTTTGCCTACGTGTCTACCCTTGTGACACATAAAAAAATACACCCAAGAGCAACTCATGGTGGCCCAGTCAAGGCGATACTTCCTCGCTCAGAGAGTCCCCGCTCATCACAGACCAGTGTTGCCCTGCAGGAGATAAACCTTGTTGATACGGTGACTATGCCGGGGCCTTCTGTGGTCCCTCCGACAGTATTAAACATGAGTGGGCCTCTAGCAAACAGGAATGTAGTCACCGTGGGTGAGCCTGAGGCCAGAGGTACACAGGACAGAAACCTTCTGAATGCAGTGAGTGTGGTCTCACCGTCAGTGACCAATTATGTGTTACTTTATGTCATAGGAAACCAATAGGAGTCAGGTATGTGTTACTTTATGTCACAGGAAACCAATAGGTGTCATCCTGTGTGCAAAGATTTCATCAAAAAATTCTAGTTCAGCCCTAACCGGTTTGGCTCAGTGGATAGAGCGTCGGCCTGCGGACTGAAGGGTCCCAGGTTCGATTCCGGTCAAGGGCATGTACCTTGGTTGTGGGCACATACTCAGTAGGGAGTGTGCAGGAGGCAGCTGATCGATGTTTCTCTCAACTCTCTATTCCTCTCCCTTCCTCTCTGTAAAAAAAAAATCAATAAAATGTATTTTTTTAAAAAAAAATTCTGGTTCAGGTTATTGTCGAAAAGTATATCCTGAGAGAAATTGTCTACGTGCTGAAACTGGGAAGTTATGAGAGTCTCCTGCTATTACATATATGCACTGCTATGAAGGCATATTCTGATCTTAACCCAAACACATACATCAATTGGTCAATTGTGTCAGTTGAAGAAATAAAAGGAGCTATTTGGAGGTAATAAGTGAATTTTGAAAACATGAACGTAATTGTATCTGAAATGTTGGTATGAGCGAAAACCACTAAAGTACTAATACTGGATTAGTGGTATATGTGCATGTATTTATCAATTCAGTTTCCCCAGACCAGTGTGAATGGTTAATTGAAAATGGGCGTGTCTACCTAAACTCTTTAAGAAGTTTATGTTATGCAGAGGGACCTATGAAACAGAAGCTTTATATTGGGTCTATTCATTTATTTATACTGAGTTTCTGTCAAGTACTTCCTTTGTACCTGGTTCTGTTCCAGGAGCTGAAGAGGCAGTAGTGATGAAAAGAGAAGAAGGTCATGGTGTCCCAGAGACAGCATTCAGGTGGTCATGTGATCTTATCTCTAAGTGGCACCTGTACACACCAGCTAATCGTGTAAGGGTATATCAGTGTCTACACCCGGGAAACGGGCCTGGTCTTAGTTTGTTCTCATTGCGGTAAGACAATACCATAGCCTGGGTGGCTTATAGAAGCAGAAATTTATTTAAATAGAACTCATTTTGTAAATTATATTCATGCCTATCACAATGCTGTACGCCTAAAACTAATATAATGCTATATGTCCACTGTAATTGGAGCCCTCATGAACTGTAAGCAAACTAAACAAAATGCGAACTAGAGAGGATCAAAAAACTTACTCCCATTTGGGTTTATTTGTGGCTGTAAGAGAAAGTTTACCAATTAGGAAACAGTTTCAATGTACTGAGGGATCTGCAATTGGCATAAGAATATTATTAAAATATTTTGCAAACCCGACTGGTGTTGCTCAGTGATTGACCTCTGAACCAGGAGGTCAGGGTTCAATTCCAGATCTGGGTACATGCCCGGGTTGTGGGCTCCATCCACAGTGTGGGGCGTGCAGGAGGCAGCTGATCAATAATTCAGTCTCATCATTGACATTTCCTTCCCTTCATCTCTGAGATCAATAAAAATATTTTTAGAAAAAGAAGAAATAATTCTTGCCCTAGCTGGTTTAGCTCAGTGGATAGAGCATCGGCCTGGGAACTAAAGGGTCCCAGGTTCGATACCAGTTAAGGACACATGCCTGGGTTTCGGGCTGGATCCCCAGTAGGGGGCGTGCAGGAGGCAACCAATCCATGATTCTCATCATTGATGTTTCTTTCTCTCTCTCCCTTTCCCTTCCTCTCTGAAATCAATAAAAATATTTTTTAAAGAAAGAAATAATTCTTTATGTTGAAATTATTACATATATCCTATTTTCCCCCCATGGATCCCCTCCAGCCAGCCCCCGCCCACTGCCCCAGGCCCTTACCTCCCCATTGTCTGTGTCCATGGATTATGCATATATGCCATGCCTTCTTTCTAGGGCAGTTCATCCAATCTCTCTTCCACAACAAATCTGATCAAATAATTTGCAGAAAACATGAGGTCCCTTCTACTGGCTGTTTTGTCCGGATGATGGTTTGCAGCTCCCAGATCTGCTCATTCATGGGAAGCAGCTTAAACTGAGCCCCAATCTGCAAGGAGAGTTGGCTGTCACTTAGGAGGGTGAGGCTGGTGGATGAGTCAGAGTTGCCACTGTCAACATCTCAGGATCCAGGCTGGCTCTGGCGTCTTCCAATGTGCATTGGAATATATGCATTGACACTAAGGATCCCCCTCCGCCAGGATAGTGCTCTCCTGGGGGCTCCCACCTCCTCGGACCCTCTAGCTTCTGTTGCCCTCTCACCTCCTGGTCTTCTATTGCTTCCCATTGGTGACTAAATTTTTCATCTTTACAAAACAAATAAAAACTGTTGCAAGGGTGCCGTAAAGCACGTTTCAAGTGCGCAGTAGCCATATATGTTTCAAGTGCTCAGTAGCCATATATGTGTGACTAGTAGCGACCTCATCGGACAGCACAATGAACAAAACTTTGTAGCTAACAATATGGCTACTCAGAGAAATCTCATAATTTGCATTATGCCAGGGAGTTATATTGGAGGGCACTGCTTGAAATGATTCTATATTTCCCAGCCCAGAAAAATAAAAACCAGTTGTATGTTGATTTGGGAAGTGACTGGTTGTGCTAAAATTACTAATCAGAGTTTTTTGTCACTGACAGGAATGAGCCATTGAAAGGCGATCATAAAAAATTGTAGAAAACAGTTGTCTCTAGCCGAAACCGGTTTGGCTCAGTGGATGGAGCGTCAGTCAGCCTGCGGACTGAAAGATCCCAGGTTCGATTCCGGTCAGGGGCATGTGCCTGGGTTTCGGGCACATGCCCGGTGGGAGATGTGCAGGAGGCAGCTGATCGATGTTTCTCTCTCATCGATGTTTCTAACTCTCTGTCTCTCTCCCTTCCTCTCTGTAAAATATCAATAAAAAATATATTTAAAAAACAAAAAAACAAAAAACAGTTGTCTCACCCAGTCTGGGTCGGTCAGTGGTCGAGCATCGGACCTATGAACCAGGAGTTCACAGTTCCATTCCAGGTCCAGGTTGCAGGCTTGATCCCCAGTGTGGGGCTTGCAGAAGGCAGCAGGTCATTGATGTTTCTATCTGTATGATTCTCTCTGATGTTTCTCTCTCGCCTCCTTTCCTCTCTGAAATCAGTGAAAATAGATTTTAAAAAGGAACAGTTATCTCCCCACAAATTATTCTTTTTTTTGTTGTTATTGTTAATCCTCACCCTAGAATATTTTTCCATCGATTTTTCAGAGAGTAAGGGAGAGGGAGAGAAAGAGAGAAACCAGGTCCAGGGAATCTGAAACCAAGGTATATGTACTTAACCAGAATTCAATCCCGGAACCTTTGGTCCAAGGATCGACACTCTATCCACTAAGCAAAAACAGTCTAGGGCACAAATTATTTTTTAAAATATATATATTTTTATCCTCAGGGGAGAGAGAGAGAGAGAGAAGAATGGACACATCACTGATGAGAGAGAATATTTTTTTAAAAATATATTTTATTGATTTTTTTACAGAGAGGAAGGGAGAGAGATAGAGAGTTAGAAACATCGATGAGAGAGAAACATCGATCAGCTGCCTCTTGCACATCTCCTACTGGGGATGTGCCCGCAACCCAGGTACATGCCCTTGACCGGAATCGAACTTGGGACCTTTCAGTCTGCAGGCCAACGCTCTATCCATTGAGCCAAACCGGTTTCGGCAAGAGAGAATATTGATCGCCTTCCCCTTGCATGACTCCCACCTGTGATAGAGCACACAACCCAGGCATATGCCCTGACCAGGAATTGAACAGCCACCTCCTGGTTCATAGGTGGATGCTCAGCCTCTGAGTCACATCGGCTGACCATACGGTCCCCCCCAAAATCATGTGTGAGTAGAAACTTTAACTGAATTTAAACTGGGCAGAGCAGGAGAGAAAAAGGTGTTCAGAATAAATAGAGCAAAAAGGGTGACAAGAATCTTAGTCTCTAAGAATGGAGAATGTGGGGGATGGGGTGTGAGATCCTTAAGGGATGTTGTCAAGCAAAGCCTTTGCATTTGTCCAAGGGACTATCAATCATTCTTAAGAGCTGCCACCATTTCAAAGCTTCCAGCTCCACTGTTTCCTGCTGAATTGAGACATGTGCTTTCTCTTCCTTTTCCCTCTCCTTCTCCTGGGAGAGGGACTCTGGTTCTTTCACTCTCCAGGGCACTCTCCCTTAGTCTCATAACTGTCCCATAGTTTCCCACGATCCACACTATAAACAGTTTTGCTTTTGGGAAAGAAATGGAAATTAGCTCTGCTATGTGGTGGCTCTTTCAGGATTTAATCTCAAATGCTGGTTTTGGGGTAATTTATACTCCTTCAGACATATTTTCAGGCACCAAATGTTGTGCCGGACACTGTAGTACCCACTGAAGTTCCATCAGTAAGCAAAGCAGGCAAAGGAACAGCTTTTATGGACCTTATAATGGCGGGAGAGAGACAGTAAATGGATTGTGCAATCTCAGCAGGTGATAAATCCTATGAGGAAGAATAACAGGCCAAAACCGGTTTGGCTCAGTGGATAGGGCGTCGGCCTGCGGACTGAAGGGTCCCAGGTTCGATTCCGGTCAAGGGCATGTACCTGGGTTGCGGGCACATCCTCAGTAGGAGATGTGCAAGAGGCGGCTGATCGATGTTTCTCTCTCATCGGTGTTTCTAACTCTCTATCTCTCTCCCTTCCTCTCTGTAAAAAATCAATAAAATGTATTTAAAAAAAAAAGAATAACAGACAGCAATAGATACTAATTTATAATAATGTATATGTTGTAATGGGATGGGGGGTGGTATTCTGGCCCTGCTCTGTTAGGCTTTTCTGGATATATTTTGAACCAAGACTGAGGGACTGGGGGGAGTCACCCATCATAATGTGTGTATCAAGAAAACATTCCAGCCTAGCTTGTTTGGCTCACTGGATAGAGCGTCGGCCTGCGGACTGAAAGGTCCCAGGTTCGATTCCAGTCAAGGGCATGTACCTTGGTTGCGGGCACATCCCCAGTGGGAGGTGTGCAGGAGGCAGCTGATCGATGGCTCTCTCTCATGGATGTTTCTAGCTCTCTATCCCTCTCCCTTCCTCTCTGTAAAAAAATCAATAAAATATATTTTAAAAAAAGAGAGAGAACATTCCACCCCTAGCCGGTTTGGCTCAGTAAGTACAGCATAAGCTCTTGGATGGAAGGGTCCCGTGTTCAGTTCTGGTCAAGGGCACATACCTGGGTTGCAGACTCCTGCCTGGCCCCGGGGCCAGTGGTCGGGGATCACGCAAGAGGCACCCAATCGATGTGTTTCACATCGATATTTCTATCTTCCCCTCTCTCTTCCACTCTCTCTAAAAATCAATGGAGCCGAACCGGTTTGGCTCAGTGGATAGAGCGTCAGCCTGTGGACTCAATGGTCCCGGGTTCGATTCCGGTCAAGGGCATGTACCCTGGTTGCGGGCACATCCCCAGTGGGGGCATGCAGGAGGCAACTGATCGATGCTTCTCTCTCATCGATGTTTCTAACTCTCTATCCCTCTCCCTTCTCTGTAAAAAAATCAATAAAATATAAAATAAAAATAAAAATAAAAATAAATAAAAATCAATGGAGAAGTATCCTCTGGTGAAGATTATAAGAGAGAGGGAGAGGGAGAGGGAGAGAGAGAGAGAGAGAGAGAGAGAACATTCCAGGATGGTTTTTATCCTTTAATATATTTTTTAAAATTTTCAATTACAGTTGACATGCAGCATTATATTAGATTCAGGTGTACAGTGATTAGGCATGTGTATAACTTACAAAATGATCCCCAGTAAGTCCAGCACAGGGCTGTTTCTGATGATGGACAGGCTTCCTGCCTCAGAATCTTAAAATGAATGCACATTTCCCGTTCACATCTCACATCCCCTAAACCAGAAACTCCAGTACTGAACCGGGTTCCAGGACTATTGAGTTTTAACAGCGGCCTCATGCACACCTCAATCTGACATTCTTTGCCCTAAATCCTGGATTACAGCCCCATCACCACCCTTACAATATACCCCGTAATGGGATGGATTCATGATGTGGCCTTGCCATTGATTCCAGACTTTTACTGCCTTCACTTTAGTGGCCTTTTTCAGGGTCCCCACCCCCCATGACAATTTAGGCTTCTCCCAGAGTTCCTCTCTCCTCGTTGGTGATGCCCAGCCTCACACTGTACCAGCTTCTGAAAACCTTTCTGTTATTAAAAAGTGCTTCAGGCCCTGACCAGTTTGGCTCAGTGGCTACAGCATTGGCCTGTGTTCTGAAGGGTCCCAGGTTCGATTCCGGTCAAGGGCATGTACCTTGGTTGCAGGCACATCCCCAGTAGGGGGTGTGCAGGAGGCAGCTGATCGATGTTTCTCTCTCATCGATGTTTCTAACTCTCTATTTCTTTCCCTTCCTCTCTGTAAAAAATCAATAAAATATATTTTTAAAAAATAAAAAAAATAAAAATTAAGATAAATGAATGCAGTCAATGAATGCTTGAGATATTCTTAATAACAGTAAAATATTGGCAGTTCACTGAGCCAATATAATTTAAAAAAATAGTAAGTACCCTTTGACGTCTGTATTGGTATATCCAAAGGAGGCGCGTGGGTCCACCTGTGCGTAAGTTCCCAAGAAGTGGAACAAGGAGCGCCTCCTGCGCTGCTTCTTCTGCCACCTGAGGTCCTCATGGATCCTTTGGGAACGTTTTGCGTGTGCACAGGAAATACAAAGTGGAGCATACACTTCTCTGCCCAGCCCGCTGAAAGCAACTGAGCTCGCACCGTGTTGGCATCACGAAGCTCTCAAAATGTACCCGTTTTTTCCGCAAGCGTCCAAGTGCCCGCAAAGGAGATCATTTCAGCAGCTTCTCACCCGACCGCCATCCCTGGCTACGTGCATGCAATTCGCAGCTGTAGCATCTGTACGGCAGTCAGGCGTCCCAACATGGCGGCCCCCAAGGGCCCCCGCTGCGTGGGCGCGGCCATCTTGCCCCTGAACGCACGGAAAACGTACGGCAAAGCGTAAGCCTCGTTTCTTCAAAAGCCCGAGATCCTCCTCGGCCACCGTAGAGGCAGCGGGACGCGCGCAGAAGTTGAAAGGGTTCGCGCGCTGTTTGTGCGGTAAGGCGGCGTTTTGAGGGAAAACTCAGGTGAGTGCACGGAAGTGTTTGCGTCGCGGTAGGAGTTTGGTTTCTCACAGGTGACGTGCGGGCGCGGTGTTGTGCGGAGCGTGGAATCATCACGGGGACGGAGGGGGAGGGTAGCAGCGGCGGGAGGACGTAGCTGAGGGGACCCGTGTAGAAACGGGAGGTGAGGTATTTGAAGGGAAGCAGAGGCGTCTGTCGGTGGTCGGGGTGCCCGCGGGGCCGGTGCTCAGATGAAGAGTCTGTAGAGGTGACGACGCCCTTGTCCTGACTGTGAGGCTATGGGCGCTGCGGCTCACCCCACGTGGAAGAAGTGCTGCGGCTCACCCCACGTGGAAGAAGTGCAGGAGGCATTTAGGAAGATGGCGGTGTCAGGTTCAGGTTGGGGTCTAAGACGCGGGTCAGTGATGTTGAGGTCGGCGAGGGAGGTCTGCACACGGCAGTGTCTCGCCCGGGTTTCTGATTAAGAAGGAAGTGTGGTCAGTGTGGTCCTGAGGAGCTTGTAAGGGTGAAGTTTTGGAAGTGGAGGATCCCTGGTGTGTGTTGTAAGGTTAGGACCCGGGCTGCTGTTGGGGCCAAAGGCATTGATCCCAGAGTTCTATTTCCATTCCTTCTGTGTTTTTTTATTTTATTTATTTCTTTATTGATTTCAGAGGGGTAGGGAGAGATTGATAGAAACATCAGTGATGAGAATCATTGATGGGCTGCCTCTTGCACGTCCCCTACTGGGGAACGAGCCCGCAACCCAGGCATGTGCCCTTGGCTGGAATCAACCAGGGACCCTTCAGTCCTCAGGCCCACGCTCTAGCCTACGCTCTTTCCATTGAGCTAAACCGGCTAAGGCAGTCCATCTGTTTTTTGTTGTTTTTTTAAAAAATATATTTTATTTATTTTTTTATAGAGAGGAAGGGAGAGGGATAGAGAGTTAGAAAAATTGATCAGCTGCCTCCTGCACGCCCCCCACTGGGGATGTGCCCGCAACCTAGGCACGTGCCCTTGACCAGAATCGAACTTGGGACCCTTCAGTCCGCAGGCCAACGCTCCATCCACTGAGCCAAACTGGCTCGGGCAGTCCTTCTGTTTTTTTAACCTTCAGTCCATTAATTGACTAACTGGAGACTCAGGGACTAAACCAGCAATGACCAGCCTGTTTTGTCATGTATCCTCTGTGGCATTTGGTCTGCAAATTGGAAAATGTTAATCTATCCCTTTCAGCAAATGTTTGCCAACGCCTGCATCACCTCTTAGTAATGACACTCTCATTGATGTTTCTATCTCTCTCTCCCTCTCCCTTCCTTGCTGAAATCAATAAAAATATATTTTAAAAAAAGAAATGTAGCCGAAACCGGTTTGGCTCAGTGGATAGAGCGTTGGTCTTCGGACTGAGAGGTCCCAGGTTCGATTCCGGTCAAGGGCATGTACCTGGGTTGCGGGCACATCCCCAGTAGGAGATGTGCAGGAGGCAGCTGGTCGATGTTTCTCTCTCATCGATGTTTCTAACTCTCTATCTCTCTCCCTTCCTCTTTGCTGAAATCAATAAAAATATATTTTAAAAAAAGTAATGTAGCTAACATTACAAGGGATAAATTTCCTATAACAAAACAAATGTTTAAAATATTTTGTTTAACTAGTACACTTCAATTTTAGCAGCAGTTGTGTAAAAAATGCAAAGAAAATTCTCTATCAATTACAAGAAAAAGAATATGTCTATTGGCTCTTTTGTTTTGCTTAGAACATCATTTGTCTTAGAATTTGGCTTGCAAACTTTAAAATCAACTATTAAAATGTGACACTACTTTTTCTGGTTAATTCCTTCTGGTGTATTTAGAAAGAAAAAAAGTGCTTCACAGGGAGCAGGTACAATGGGGGATTTGAGGAAGTGGTCAACAAAATTTACCTTTATTAGCATTCAAAGCCAAGACTGCAATGAAATGTGGGTACCCTTAGGCAAGTTCCAAGTCCATGAATGCCTAATGAGGATGTTTCCCTTTGGCAAAGCCTAGCACAGCCCTCCTGCATATTCATCTTTGTGGGGGTGGGGGAGGAGGAGAGCAGTGGTGCCTGGGGTGCTGCTGTGGCTTTCTTCTTTTTTTTTTTTTGTTAAATTAAATCTTTATTGTTCAGATTACATTTGTTCCTCTTTCCCCCCACCCAACTCCCCTCCTCCCAGTTCCCGCCCCACCCTCCACCCTCACTCTCCACCCACTGTCCTAATCCATAGGTGCACGATTTTTGTCCAGTCTCTTCCCGCATCTCCCACTCCCCTTCCCCCCCCAGAATAGTCAGTCCATTCCCTTTCTATGTCCCTGAATTCATTATGATGACCAGTTCATTCTGTACATCAGATTATTTATTCACTTGATTCTTTTTTTTAAAAAATATATTTTATTGACTTTTTACAGAGAGGAAGGGAGAGGGACAGAGTTAGAAACATTGATGAGAGAGAAACATCGACCAGCAGCCTCCTGCACACCCCCTACTGGGGATGTGCCCACAACCGAGGTACATGCCCTTGACCAGAATCAAACCTGGGACCCTTCAGTCCGCAGGCTGACGCTCTATCCACTGAGCCAAACCGGTTAGGGCAATTCACTTGATTCTTAGATTCACTTGTTGATAGATGCATGTTTGTTGTTCATAATTTGTATCTTTACCTTTTTCTTCTTCCTCTTCTTAAAGGATACCTTTCAGCATTTCGTATAATACTGGTTTAGTGGTGATGAACTCCTTTAGCTTTTCCTTATCTGTGAAGCTCTTTATCTGACCTTCAATTCTGAATGATAGCTTTGCTGGATAAAGTAATCTTGGTTGTAGGTTCTTGGTATTCATCACTTTGAATATTTCTTGCCATTCCCTTCTGGCCTGCAAAGTTTCTGTTGAGAAATCAGCTGACAGTCGTATGGGTATTCCCTTGTAGGTAATTGAGTCTCTTTCTCTTGCTGCTTTTAAGATTCTCTCTTTGTCTTTTGCTCTTGGCATTTTAATGATGATGTGTCTTGGTGTGGTCCTCTTTGGATTCCTTTTGTTTGGGGTTCTCTGCGCTTCTTGGACCTGTAAGTCCATTTCTTTCACCAGGTGTGCGAAATTTTCTGTCATTATTTCTTCAAATAGGTTTTCAATATCTTGCTGTCTCTCATCATCTGGTACTCCTATAATTCTGATGTTGGTACCTTTGAAACTGTCCCAGAGGCTCCTTACACTATCTTCGTATTTTCGTATTCTTTTCATTTTGCTTTTCCGGTTGGGTATTTTTTGCTTCTTCGCATTTCAAATCTTTGACTTGATTCTT
>NW_005871413.1:202905-230948 GCF_000147115.1 Myotis lucifugus
GGCGGGCGTCTGAATGAGGATCTGTGAAAACAGGTCACCCCCTCCCCAAGTAAATGCGTCTGGGATTTCTGTGCACGTGTAAAGAGAAAAGCTGGCTTAAAACTAATGCGTGCACTGTCCGATTTTGGATAGAGTTTTGAGCTAGAGTCTCTGCAGATGTGCAGGATGGAGCCCAAGACTGATCATTTACCCAAAGGAAAAAAAAATATGCCAGCTAGATTTTAGCAGCAGGATTGACATTTCCATAATAAAGAAGAGTTTTTAAAGGTTGTTCTTAATGGAGGAAGGGGATAGTCGCCTCCTGCCTGTAGCAAAATCTTAAAGAATGTGGTCAATTTATGTCTGAAAAAACCAGGTAGGCCAGAACCTGTTTTGCAAGGTTCAAATGTGGTTTTCCAGAGCCACTTGAAAGTAAAAAGTAAAGTTTACTCTAATTTGCCTCATGAAAAATCTAGAGGACAGAATTAAATCTGTTGGTTAAGTATGTCTTGCATTTTTAAAGTTTACTCTTAACCGTTTGAGTCCCAAGCAGCGCGATTGCACTGCTGAGATTTTATGTCGAGAAAACATAAGATTCGTTTGAGTCCCAAGGGGTATTGAAAAAACACTGTCGAAGAATCCCAAACAGCGCAACCGCGCTTTCTCTAAATGAGTACGAAAAGACCCAAACAGCGTGATAGTGCTTGTTTTATTTTATGTCGAGAAATACCAAGGGACTCAAACGGTTAAAAATGTTACTGATTGAGAAATGCTGAATATTTTGACTTGCCAGCTAAAAGTTTAAGGTTCAGATTGAATTGGGAAAAATTGTGTAATTGTGGTAACTAAATGCCTTTGCTTATTGGTCCTGATTTGCAAAAAACCAGTGTAGACAGCCACCATTTTGGGCTGCATGACTTGGCAACCGCCATGTCAGCCACATGACTTGCCGCTTCCCTGGGGGCCGCCATCTTGAAACAGCAAAGGCCCCTCCCTCTGATTTAGTCAAGGGTGGAGCTTTAAGGCGGAGTTTTATGGGGCAGGAAGTGTGCTGACCTCTCGGATTTATTTAATATGTCAAAGTCTTTAAAAAGGACTAATAGCAGTAATCCAATTTCTAAAGTAAAGTACGATTATTTCAGGCAGAAACTGTGGTTTACTACTGGGCTTAGAGGGCACATTTTTCCTTTGCCTGGGAGGGACAGCACAGCTGTCCCAGGATCGGAGGGCTCCAGTTAACTTATCAACTCAGTGTTTTGGAGACCCAGGACTGTAATTTAGATAACATGCCTAAGTTTAACCCAGGTTACCCAAGGGCTCTAGATAATATGTTAATCAAACTAGGTTATCTGTTGGTATTTTGTGCTGTAAATGTGGCATGCGCCTGTGTAAAAGTGTTTTTTGTTTATTTCTGTTTTGTTTTCAAAGTTTTTAATGGGAAATGTTATCTGTCTTCATTGAAAATTGTTTAGCTAGTGAAATTTCTGTTTGTGTCTAAAAAAAAAAAAAACACCACAGGCTTGATTTCTTTGAGGCTGAGTGCTCTGACCAATAGCAAAACACCCTGAGCAGCCGCTGGGATCTTTCCCCAAGGGCGCTTGCTCTCTGTCAGAGGTGGAATGGCCCGCCTAACTAGTAAACATCTCTGTCTGTTTGTTTGCTGGGAACTTTGATTTGCTATGTGATATTCTGTGCTGGGTTGGGATTTTGGAATTCTGGGGTAGATTTAAAAGGTATTTGTGGCTTTTCTAGTCTGATTGGGACATTTAAGGGTGGGGCTCACAGTTCCTCAGGGCAGAGATTTCATGGGCCCTTCCCCCTGCCTGTCAAAGGAAGGCAACGGGCCCTGGAATCTGTATGAGACCAGCCCAACCCCAACTCCTCATCAGCACAGACCAGGAGATTGGGTCTACGACAGAAGGCACCGCCAGGAGACCCTGGAGCCACGTTGGAAGGGTCCCTACACTGTGGTGCTGACGACCCCCACCGCTCTCAAGGTAGACTGCGTCGCGACCTGGGTCCATCACAGGGGTCCATCATGGATGGGTCCACTGACCTCTCACAGGGGTCGCCTAAATACATCCTGCATATCAGATATTTACATTAGGATTCATAACAGTAGCAACATTACAGTTATGAAGTAGAAACGAAAATAATTTTATGGTTGGGGGTCACAACATGAGGAATTGTATTTAAAAGGCCAGAAGGGCCCTGACCAGTTTGACTCAGTGGATAGAGAGTCGGCCTGCGGACTCATGGGTCCCGGGTTCGAGTCTGGTCAAGGGCATGTACCTTGGTTGCGGGCACATACCCAGTGGGGAGTGTGCAGGAGGCAGCTGATCGATGGCTCTCTCTCATCGATGTTTCTGACTCTCTATCCCTCTCCCTTCCTCTGTGTAAGAAATCAATAAAATATATTTTTTAAAAAAAGGGCCAGAAGGTTGAGAACCACTGAACTAAAGGGACACCAGCGATACTGTGGGCATTTTCTTAGCAATGGATCCCAGACGAAATGTATCACTCATTGAATTTTCACCTTAACCCACAGGTTCTGACTCATCAGAAGCAATAGAATCATTTGAAGCAGGAGGTAGTTGCACAGTTGGGTAACAGAAATTTAGAGCAAACCCAAACACAGCAAGTCAGAGCCTCCCCGTGGCCAGCTCTTTTCAGAGAGAACAGAAGGAAATGCTCCAGGCTCAGGTGATTGGGTTTGTTTTGTCCTGTTCTGTCTTCATGAATGGATTTCTAGAGGCCTATAAATATCATGATTTGTATTTCCTTTGTTTCAGATTGAACCCACTGGAATTAATAATTATTCAAAGTGTGTATACATATTGTGGTACACCCTGTATTGTATCTCAAATACACGAATGTGGTATTTCTAGGTAACAAGAACATTTAAGTTCACATTATAGAAACTCTTAATTGGATAAACACATGGATAACTGAATGCTCAGTTATAAGATGCAATATGGGGCAAAAGTAGCTTTGCAGTTGTTAGTATGTGAAACAGTTGATAATTGTTTATGAATTATTGTATTATTTTCCATAGGAACAACTGTAAAACTACTTTTCTCCACCATGTATTTTACTAGGCATGTGATTATTCAACTGTATACTGAATTAAAACCTCACTGGCTATATAGGTGTAGACTATAGAGTGAAAATGAGCAGAAAAACTAACATTACTCTATGTCATCTAAAGAAAATCACGCCGTTACACAGCATGGAGTTGGTACAGGAACCCCTGACAGTTCACGATGTGGCCGTGGACTTCACCTGGGAGGAGTGGCAGCTCCTAGGCCCCGAGCAGAAGGACCTGTACACGGATGTGATGTTGGAGACCTACAGCCACCTGGTGTCAGTGGGTGAGGACAGCTCCCGTGTGTCAGTCAGATGGTCCTCAGTCAGTGGCCTTTCCATTCTCAGCTTCTGAAAGCTCTGGCATGTCTGGTCTTCTGAAGTGGTAGATGAATCTTAGTTTTCGCCCTGGCCCCAGAGAAGAATATTCTCCCTTCTCCTGAGAGAATACCTTTACTGTCTACGTGTGAAAATGGTTTTGTCTTTATTATATTCTGTGGTCTTCACAGACCCCAAGTCCTATTCAGTGTGTCTAAGGCTTCTATCATTCCCCATGAACAGGTTATGAGGCCAGCAAACCTGACATACTTTCCAAGTTGGATCACGGAGAAGCACCATGGACAGTGGCAGGTGAACTCCTCTGTGGGATCCGTTCAGGTGAGTGAGAACCAGCACAGGGGGGCTGTGGAAATCACATTTTAGTCGCTCAGAGAAGGGGCTCAGAGGTGAAAGGATTTGAGGATAGGTGGGCAGTGCCTCAGTGTATGTCCTTCCCAGTGAGAGAGGGTAGACCCCTTTCTGTTTGTAGGAGTTTAGAGAAAAATAGATCCCTTTATCTCTTCTGGAATTTGATCCCTCTTTATCTGCACCTTGAGTTTTGGTTGTATGGTTCTTTTTTTTTAGAATTCTTTTTTTTAAGTATTTATTTATTTTTTTTATATATATATGTATATTATTGATTTTTCACAGAGAGGAAGGGAGAGAAATAGAGAGCCAGAAACATCGATGAGAGAGAAACATCAATCAGCTGCCTCCTGCACATCTCCCACTGGGGATATGCCCGCAACCCAGGTACACGCCCCTGACCGGAATCGAACCTGGGACCTTTCAGTCCGCAGGCCGATGCTCTATCCACTGAGCCAAACCGGTTTCGGCATTTTTTTTTTAGAATTCTGAAACCTTTCCTTTAGTCTTCTTTTCCTTCACCTCTTTTGCTATGAAAGTCCACTGTCCAAGGCCTCCATCCAAAGAGAAACTGTGCTCACTGTTTTCTGACCATTGCTCCTTTCTGCCCCTGGTGATATTGATTTCCCTTCCTAAGATTCACCCCATCTTGGATGCTCTGCCTCCAAAATTAATTGGTTCATTGTGCCTTTGCTTTTCTTTTTATCTTAGCTTCGCCTGTTCTTCACTCTGAGGGTCTTCGAAGGTTCTGGTTTCCATTTTGTCATCTGAACCACTAACCCTTCAAAGTTTTCTTCATTCTAATTAGCTAAGCTTATTTTGCTCCCTGCATGAGTCTCCCAAATTGTGGAATCATTGTCCCTCCTAGAGAACCCCTGAAAGCTTAGGTTCTCCTTCACTCCTGTGCACCTGTCCTCCTGGCTGTCCGGCCACCACCTCAGTTATTCCGTACCCACAGCGCTCTCTTCTGTAAAGGAGTCTGCTGTTCATGGTGTGTTTTAACTAGAACATTTAGTTTAACTTGCATACAGTTTTAGCCTAAACCAGACCATAACTTTTGCTTACTTCAAATTAATTCCTTTGTGTATTCTGATCTCTCTTAACTGTTTGTCATAGATATTACCACCGTATTTACCTCCTGAAATGTTTCCTTTTTCTTTCCATCATATTCCGACAACATTAAGTCCCAGTTAACTGTTGCCTCTCACATGACATGAAATTCTTCAGTGATTTCTGTGATATAGTATATCTTGCTCATGCAGAGATTTACATCTTCTCTCCTAAACTCCACAATATGTTCCATACTTGAGATTGCTTCCTTGATTTATCTTTTTATAAAGTACTTTTTAAAAATTGGTTTTCTTTTTTTAAATTAATTTCAGAGAGAAAGGGAGAGATAGAAACATAAATGATGAAAGAGAATCATTGATTGGCTGCCTCCTGCATGCCACACACTGGGATGGAGCCCGCAACCCGGGCATGTGACCTGACCAGGAATCAAACTGTGGCCTACTGGTTCCTAGGTCACCCCTCAACCACTGAGCCACACCAGCTGGGCTTATAAAGTACTTTTTTAAAAAAAAATAACATTTTTATTCATTTCAGAGAGGAAGGGAGAGGGGGAGAGAGATAGAAACATTCATGATGAGAGAGAATCATGGATCGGCTGCCTCCTGCACACCCCACACGGGATGGAGCCTGCAACCTGGGCATGTGCCCTGACCGGGAATCGAACCCTGACCTCCTGGTTCATAGGTCGACGCTCAACCACTGAGCCATGCCGGCCGGGCTTATAAAGTACTTTTGATAGCCTGGTATATGCTGAAGGATAATAGAAGTGAGAAAAGGCATACAAATACACCAAGAGCTCTCATTCTAAAAGGTGGAATCTTAAAATCAATAAAAACAAAAAAGTAAATTATAGGTATATGGGGTGAAAAGTGCTGGAATGAAATTAAGTCAGCATAATGGCTAGCGTTACTTCGTTGGGAAACAGAACACTTCTCTGAGATGTAGTTTTAGAGTCAGAAGTGCTGCAAGTTCTCTTCTCTGTCATCGTCTTTTCTTGCTTCATGCCCACCCAGCACAATAATGAGTCCACAGTGAGTCCTGGCTTCTTCCAAAATGTAGCCTGATTTCCTTCACCTCTCTCCATTTCCGCTGCACCTTCCCACCCGTTTTCACAACCTGCAGGTGTTTCTTTTTCTTTTTTTTTTCTTCAATTTTTTAAAATATATTTTATTGATTTTTTTACAGAGAGGAAGGGAGAGCAATAGAGAGTTAGAAACATCAGTGAGAGAGAAGCATTGATCAGCTGCCTACCGCACATCCCCCACTGGGGATATGCCGGCAACCAAGGTACATGCCCTTGACTGGAATCAAACCTGGGACCCTTTAGTCCCTAGGCCGACGCTCTATCCACTGAGCCAAACCAGTCAGGGCTGCAGGTGTTTCTTGCATGTGTCTTTGCCCTTTAAGTGGCTTCACCAAACTGCAGTGTAAGCTCTGTGAACATCAGGACTGTGTCTGTGTGTCCCCAGCCTAGGACCATGTTGGTATACAGTAGTCATCAGTGAGGAATGTGGAAGGAATCCCTCTCCAATTCGGATGAGGTGGCCCTCCCACCTGTGGTGTGATAGCCTGGTATATGCTGAAGGATAATAGAAGTGAGAAACAGTAAATTGTTTGTATTTCACAGTGTGCATATTTGGCAAGGCTAATATTCAGAAAGTAGACAAAGTGTTTATTCAGTTTTACTTTTTTTTTCATTACTTGTACTAATGAACAAGGAACATCAAACACGAAGTTTTAGTTACACTCAGTATAAAAGGCACCACACATCAAGGTATATTTTTCATTACCTTTCTTACAAATCAAGATGATGGGAAATTCGTTTTCTTTACTAGATATCTGGAAACTTGATGACCATCTGCCAGAGCACGTACAAAATGAAAGCATGGAGAATAGCCTAGAACAATGTCACAAAAATAAGTTATTTGAAAATTGTGACTATGAAATCAAGGAGCCTGGTGAACTTCCTGAAGATGGGAAATCTTTTTCCCACGTTAACAGTAAACAGTTTCAGACTGAAATGAAATTCCTGGAAAACCAGAAACTCGTCAACACTAAGTCCCAACTCATTAATTATAAGAAACCTCATAAAAGAGAGAAGGCTCACGTATGCAGTGAATGTGGGAAAACCTTCATAAGTAAGTCTTTGCTCAGTGATCACCAGAATCTTCATACAGGGGAGAAGCCTCATCAATGTAGTCTGTGTGGGAAAAGCTTCTCCAGAAGGGTCGCACTGAACAAACACCGGAGATCGCATACAGGAGAGAAACCTCATCCATGTACAGAGTGTGGCAAAGGCTTTCTCACGAAGTCAGAGCTCAAGAAACATTACAGAATACATACAGGAGAGAAACCCTTTGTATGCAGTGACTGTGGGAAACGCTTTATCCAGAAGAGCAACCTCAAGGTACATGTACGAATTCATACAGGTGAGAAACCTTATATATGCAACGAATGTGGAAGAGGCTTCAGCCAGAAGATATCGCTCACGACACATCAGAGATTTCACACGGGAAAGAAACCCTTTTTGTGCAGTGAATGTGGAAAATCCTATTCCCAGAAGACAGATCTCATTAAACATGAAAGAATTCACAGAGGAGAAAAACCCTTTGAATGTAGTAACTCTGGGAAAACCTTTATCAAGAAGCCACAGCTCACTGTACATCAGAGAACTCATACGGGGGAGAGACCCTATGGTTGTAATGAATGTGGGGAAACTTTCAGAGCAAAATCAGTCCTCAGTGAACATCAGAAAATTCATTCAGTCAAGGTGGAACATCCTCGCTCAGAGATTCCCAGCTCATCACAGACCAGTGTCGTCCTGCAGGAGAAAAACCTTGTTAATACGGTGACTCTGCAGGTGCCCATTGTGATCCCTCAGACAGTATTGAACATCAGTGGGCCTCTAGAAAACAGAAATGTAGTCATCGTGGGCCAGCCTGTGGCCAGTTGTGCACCCTCAGGTGGATTTGCACAGGACAGAAACCTTATGAATACAGTGAGTGTGGTCTCACCTTCAGTGAGCAATTATGTTTTATTTTATGTCACAGGAAACCAATAAGATAAAATCCAGAGATATTCTGTGTGCAAAGATTTGACCAAAAATTTCTAGCTCAGCCCTACCCTGTTTGGCTCATTGGGTCGGGCATCAGCCAGCAGACTGAAGGGTCCTGGATTCAATTCCAGTCAAGGGCTTGATCCTCAGTAGGGGGCGTACAGGAGGCAGCCAATCAATGATTCTCTATCATCATTGATGTTTCTATTTCTCCCTCTCCCTTCCTCTCTGAAATCAATAAAAATAAATAGCCCTAGCCGGTTTGGCTCAGTGAGTAGAGTGTCAGCCTGCGGACTGAAGGGTCCTAGGTTCGATTCCACCCAAGGGCACATGCCTGGGTTGTGGGCTCGATCCTCAGTGTGGGGCATGCAGAAGGCAGCCAATCAATGATTCTCTTTCATCATTGATGTTTCTCTCTCCCTTGCCCTTCTTCTCCAAAATGAATAAAGATATATATGTGACATTTCTATCTCAGCTCTGGCTCATGTGGTTCAGTTGGGCATCAGCTCATGCACCAAAAGGTTGCTGGTTCAATTCCTGGTCAGAGCACATGCCTGGGTTGTGGGCTCAATCCTTGGTACAGGGTGTGCCGGAGGCAGTTCTGCTCTCACTTTGATGTCTCTCTTCCTCCTTCTTCCTTCCTCTCTCAAAATCAAAAGTATTTTTTACAAAATATAGCTGTAGCTCAGCCCTAACTGGTTTGGCTCAGTGGATACAGCGTTGGCCTGCGGACTGAAGGGTCCCGGGTTCAATTCCAGTCAAGGGCATGTACCTTGGTTGCGGGCACATCCCCAGTGGGGAGTGTGCAGGAGGCAGCTGATCATTGATGTTTCTGGCTCTTTACTTGTCTCCCTTCCTCTCTGTAAAAAATCAATAAAATATATATTTTTTAAAAGATAAAAAAAAATGTAGCTCAGATTATTTTTGAAAATTATATAAGGAGAGAAATTTTTTGAATAAATGCTGAGAAGGGGAAGTTGTGATATTCTCATCCTATTAAATATGTGCTTTGACACAGAAGCCTAATATGATGTTAAACCAAACACAGCAATTTGTCTACTGTGTTAATTAAATGAAAGAGAAAGTAGCTAAGTGGAGCCAATAAGTGCATTTTTTAAAAACATAAAAATAATTTGTATCTGGCCCTGGCTAGTGTGGCTCAATTGGTTGGATGTTGTCCAGTGCACCAGAAAGTTGCTGGTTCTTTTCCGAGTCAGGGTACATGCCTAGGTTGTGGGCTCCATCCCTCGTAGGGGTGTGCAGGAGGCAGCCAATCAATGTTCTGCTCTCACATCGATATTTTTCTTTCTCCCTTCCTCTCTCTCTAATCAAAAATTTAAAAATTATATCTGGAATGTTAATATGAATCAAAAAACAGAAAGGAGCTAATATGGATTGGTGGGATATTGGGCATGTATATATCAATTCAGTTTCCTTAGTCCAAGGTAAAGGGTTAATTGAAAACTGGGATGTTTACCATAAACTCTTAGACATTTATATTATGCAGAAGGATTTAGGAGACAACAGGTTCAAATTGAGTCAATTCATTCATTTGTATTAAGTTTTTGTCAAATACTTTGTACCTGGTTCTTCTCCAGGAGCTGAGGATACAGTGGTGATCACAACAGAATCCCATGGTTTCTGCAAGAGAGCACTGAGGTAGTTGGGTTATCTTTAAGTGGTATCTCTATACTCCAGCTAATCTAGTTAGAGAATGTAAATGTCTTTTTTAGGTGAAATGGACATGGAGCAATTGGTTCAAGGGGATGTGAAAATTTATTGTTGAAATTGCATATTATTATGAGGGATTGGGGAGTGATTCTTTAATGGCCTGCAGTTAAGTACCACAGAACACAAATAAGTTATTTTTGAGACCATTACTTTTCTCCACAGGGATATAAAGTTCCTAATTTTAGTGGCTTTACTTAAAGTTTAATTGTTAAAATAATTGAACACCGGCCCTGACCGGTTTGGCTCAGTGGATAGAGCATTGACCTGCTGACTGCAGGGTCCCGGGTTCGATTCCGGTCAGGGGCAGGTACCTTGGTTGCAGGCACATCCCCAGTGGGGTGTGTGCAAGAGGCAGCTGGTTGATGTTTCTCTCTCATCGATGTTTCTAATTCTCTATCCTTCTCCCTTCCTCTCTATAAAAAATCAATAAAATATATATTTTTAAAAAATAATTGAACACCAATGAATAAAAAATCATTTTCTATTTTACACTAGTCGTATTTCAAATGCTCAGCAGTCATGTGAGGAGTAGATATAGGACAATGAGCTAAACTGAGACTCAGAGAAATTACTGTGATTTCCATTGTATTAGAAAATGATATCGGTGAGTAGTAGATTCTATGATTTTACATTTGCCAGCCCATAAAAACAAACAAACAGCCCTGGCCGGTTTGGCTCAGTGGACAGAGCGTCAGCCTTCGAACTGAAAGGTCCCAGGTTCGATTCCGGTCAAGGGCATGTACCTTGGTTGCAGGCACATCCCCAGTGGGGAGTGTGCAGGAGGCAGCTGATCGATGTTTCTCTCTCTCAATATTTCTAACTCTATCCCTCTCCCTTCCTCTCTGTAAAAAAATCAATAAAATATATATATATTTTTAAAAACCAAACCAAAACAAAAAATAAACCAAACCAAACCCCTTATTTCATATAGATTTGGAAAGTGAATGAATGAACTAACTGGCTAATTTTTATAACTACTTCATAGAAAATAGTTCTAAAGAACAGAATTGTCACCCAAAACTTTTTGTATAGGATCAGAGAGATTTATTAACTGGTTATAAAGAAGGCAGAAAAGGAAGATGATTCCTAGAATAAGTAGAACAAAAAATGAGAACCTTAGTCTCTAAGAATGAGGAAGTGACATCTATTTGTAATGTTTTGGAGATGAATCTATAAATTTGGCCTGTCACCTGTGATAAGGATCACGACTTCTCTGGGACCTGCTGAATTGATACATGGGACTTTCATCTCCCTCATCCCTTCCCACTGCCCTGGGTTCTTCACTTTCTCCTTTATTCAGAGTTCTTTCTCTTGATCTCATGAGACTATTATATTCCAGTTACATACAGTGAGTCTTACGCATAGGGAAAGAAATGGAAATATGCCATGCTGTGGCTGTCTCAGAGTTCAAGACATTCTGATAATTTGCTTGTAGAAATAAAGTGCTATCACTGTGAAAAAGTACAGTTTTAGCCCTGGCTGGGTTGGCTCAGTGGATAGAGCATCAACCTTCGGACTGAAGGGTCCCAGGTTCGATTCTGGTCAAGCCCACATGCCCATGTTCTGGCTCAATCCCCAGTAGGGGGTGTGCAGGAGGCAGCCGATCCATGATTCTCATCATCTTTTGTTTCTATCTCTCTCCCTCTCCCTTCCTCTCTGAAATCAATAAAAATATATTTTAAGAAAATAAAAATAAATTCTAGATTGTTGAATTTAAAGGGGGAAAAGTACAGTTTTACACACATGATATACATCAGTGAACACAACAGCACAAGAACAGCCTTTAGAGAAATTTTAATCTGGATTAATGTCCCCATCACTACTCTCACAGTATAGCTAGTAATGGGGTAGATTCAGGGCATACAGTCTCCAGCAAAGAATCGGTCATGAAAGCTCCACCAACCAGGCTTACACTTCTGGTCCTGTGATTTCCAGATGTGGCCATGGCAAGGTCACATCAGCTCACACCTGGAACTGAACAGTCAGGACCCTAGGACCTGCTGCCAGGCTTCCCTGAACGCTGTTTCCTGTGCTGAGCTCACGTTTCAAAGTATAGCTAGTAATGGGGTAGATTCAGGGCATACAGTCTCCAGCAAAGAATCGGTCATGAAAGCTCCACCAACCAGGCTTACACTTCTGGTCCTGTGATTTCCAGATGTGGCCATGGCAAGGTCACATCAGCTCACACCTGGAACTGAACAGTCAGGACCCTGGGACCTGCTGCCAGGCTTCCCTGAACGCTGTTTCCTGTGCTGAGCTCACGTTTCAAAGCTTGACCACTCCAGGTGAAGGCAGCCTAGTGCACACCTAAGCCTGCTATCACACCCAGATCCTTCTGGTTCCAATAAAATCCACCCTTCACCTTGAATAGTGCTTGGGAGTGGTTCCTGAAGTCACACTGCCTGATTTCAATCCTAAGATGTGTGCCTTTGAGCAAGTCACTTAATTCACCTATGTCTCATTGGATCTCTAAAGTATTGTCTGCCTCAGGTTTGTTGTTAAAAGTGGATGTAGTTCAACCCTATTAGGTTTGGCTCAGTGGATAGAGCATTGGCCTGTGGATGAAGGGTTCTGGGGTTCCATTCTAGTCAAGGGCATGTACCTTGGTTACAGGCTCCTCCCCAGCTCAGGCCTTGGTTGGGTACATGCCGGAGGCAACCAATCTATGTGCTTCTCTCACATCAATATTTCTCTGTCTTTCCCTCTCTCTAAAAATCAATGAAAAAATATCCTAGGGTGAAGATTAAAAAAAAAAAAAAGCCCTAGCTGGTTTGGCTCAGTTGGTAGAGTATTGGCCTGCGGACTGAAGGGTCCCAGGTTCGATTACGGCCGAGGGCACATGCCTAGGTTGTGGGCTCAATGCCCAGGGTGTGGGCTCGATCCCCAGTAGGGGGCGTGCAGGAGGCAGCTGATCAATGATTCTCCTCATTGATGTTTCTATCCTTCTCTCTCTCTCTGAAATCAATAAAAATATATTTTAAAAAATAATAAAATTAAAAAAGAAGTGAATGTAGTTTAAAAAGCAGAGTCTGTCAAATAGGCAATTAATGAAAGTATCATTATTGGTCCTAGCCAGGGGCAATCCCTCCTTCCTCTCATATACTGGATCGTCCTCTTCAGTTTGCTTGTTTGCAGTGAAGCCTGTAGGCTGGATTTACACAGAGCCCTGCCCTCAACCGGTGTCTGATGAAGGCCATCCAGACTGGCCTCAGTCAACCCCACCCCCAGTCCACCCCATGCCCAACTCTCACCAGGACTTCAAGCCTCCCAGTGTTCTGTCCCCAGTCTGACTGCTGCCTCCAACATCTCAGCTCCACCAACTTCATTGTTTGTCCAAAGGCTCCCCAGGACATTAGCTCCCGGGCTGTTTTCTGCCCCAGGAGGATGGCCGCCTCCATCATGCTCCTCAGGAATGGCATGTGGGCACTGCCATCTTCCTAGTTTGCCCAAAAGCCTAAATAGAATACAAACTGCTCCACGCTGGCCTCTGAAAACTTATGCGGCTCGGTGTTCTCAATCCACAAAGAGACTAAGAGGTGTCCAAAAGGTGATTTCAATTTCTTGCTGCCTGGCCAGTGTGGCTCAGTGGTTGAGCGTAGACCTATGAACCAGGAGGTCACCTTGGATGCCAGTCAAGAGCACATGCCCGGGTTGTGGGCTCGATGCCCAGTAGGAGCGTGCGGGAGGCAGCCGATCAGTGATTCTCATCATTGATGTTTCTATCTCTCCTTCTCTCTTCCTCTCTGAAATCAACAAAATTATATTTTTAAAAAAATTTCTGCTCTGGCCGGTTTGGCTCAGTGGATAGAGCGTCAGCCTGCGGACTGAGGGGTTGCAGGCCTTGGTTGTGGGCACATCCCCAGTGGGAGGTGTGCAAGAGGCAGCTGATAGATGTTTCTCTCTCATCGATGTTTCTAACTCTCTGTAAAAAAATCAATAAAATATATATATTTTTTAAAAATTTCTTTGCTCCTCCTCCTCAGGGTGGCCACTTGGGTTTGGATCCGGGAGGTGGGCGTGGGCACGTGACGTCATAGAGTCTCCCCACCACCACCCGGACCAGACCTGGAATGTCCAGAAGCGTCCCTAGCAACAGCCTGAGTTGGGGTGGGGGGGGGCCTCCGCATTAGCGCCCGGGGGATGGCTGTTTTGGAAGTGACTTGAGCTGTTGATAGCTGCATGGAGTCTTGAGAAGCTCAGCATCAGGTGGGTCGGGGTCTGCGCGGGGCTGTGGACTGGGGGCCTGTGAGGCGAGAGAAGGGCCTTTGGGGGACATTGGGTTCGGCCACTGGGGAGTTGGCTTTAGTGGTCCTCCCCTTGGCGGTCAGTGTCCTTAAGCATATGAAGATGTTAACGACTCAGGGGTCAACTGTCAGTGTGTGATACTGTGGGCCTCGGTGATTAAGAACTGGACTGGTAGCCCTAGCCGGCTTGGCTCAGTGGATAGAGCGTCAGCCTGTGGACTGAAGGGTTCCAGGTTCGATTCTGGCCAAGGGCGCATGCCTGGGTTGCGGGCTCGATCCCCAGTTAGGGGGCATGCAGGAGACAGCTGATCAATGATTCTCTCTCATCATTGATGTTTCTCTCTCTCCCCTCTCCCTTCCTCTCTGAAATCAATAAAGAAATATATTAAAAAAAAAAAAAAAGAACTGGGCTGGTAGGTGTCAGTGAAGGTGGTGTCTCTTACAGAATCGCAATTTACTGGGGGCTCGGGTAGGGAGAAGCTTAAGGTGGGGTGGTTTTGGGGGTGTTAATGAACGGGAGTTCCTGGTTCAGACTTAAGGTTTAACTTGAAATCAGGTTTTTGTTTTCTGTTTTCTGGGGGAGGCCAGTGTCTGTCTGTGGAGACACCTGGGGCTGTAGGTGGGTTGCAGCTCAGATGTTTGCTGGAAACATGATACTTCATCCAGCTGATCCTAATCTAATTCACTCTTTCCTCAAAGAACTAATTAAAACCTCTTTTGTCTTCTCATGTAAATACTCTACAGTTACCTTCCTAACAAAGTGGTTAGATATGATCTAGTGTGTATCATAAAATAATGTGTTTTGTTCTCTGCCTCCAACTTCCCTCCACAGTTGTCTTGGGTATCTCCTTTCATGCTCATGTTACACAAGTAATGATTTTTATTACCCTGAGCTCTGATAAGTGAAAGCACTGGATGTGTGTCTTTTTAATTTTTTTTTAAAGATTAAAAAAAAAAGTTTTCAAGAGGGAGGAAGGGAGGGAGAGAGAAACATTGATGTGAGAGAGAAACATCGATGGGTTGCCTCCTGTAGGTGCCCCAACTGGGGATGGAACCGGAACCTGGGTGTGTGCTCTGACTGGGAATCGAACTGATAGATCCTCCCTTCCCCTCAACTGGTGGGCGGAGTATGACCTAACCTGCAGCCCATAAATACCTGAGTACCTAACCAGGCACCTTATATGGACTATACATTGAATCACCAATCAACACCTCCCAAATACCCTAAGCCCTTGTTCCTATATGGACCATACATTAAGCCACCAATCAGCGCACGCCGAGTACACTAAGCCCCCATTCCTTCCCATTCGGCCCCCCAAAAGACGTGCTCACCTCTGCACGTGCTGCTGTCCTCCCCTTGCGAGACAGCCCAGCAGGTCCTTCTCCTCTAATAAAGCCTGTAGTCTTGGTTTTCGGCCTCTGTCTGATCTTTCACGAACCTGTGACCCTGCAGGGTGCAGGGCAATGCTCCAACCATGAGCTATACCGGCCATGGCAGCATATATGTCTTTTTTAAAAAGTCTGTGCTTCCTTCATATTTGCAATGATCTGTATAGCATAGATATCCTTCCATTTGATCACTTAATCTCTAATTAGAAACATATTTTATAGTATAAAATGACTGCTGATTTTCTTAATGTCTGCAATAGTGTCTCATTAGGCAGGTGAGCTCCTGATAAGATGACTAGAGTCCATTCAATGTGTACATTAATTTGGATAGGCTTGGCTTATGTACTGAGTTATAGTTTTTTTTGCAACCCATTGTGAGTCTCTGCTCATCCAGATTCTCCCACCCACCTCCAGGATTTGTTGTGTCTCTTTTTCTGTATATCTCAGCCATTTCTGGTTATACTTATTCCTACAGATACTTCTATCTCTACACTAATAAAAGAGAAACATGGTAATTGGCGTACGACCGCTACCCTTCCCATTGGCTAATCAGCGTATCCTTATGCAAATTAACTGTCAGCCAAGATGGCGGCCGGCAGCCAGGCAGCTGGAAGCGAACATGAGGCTTGCTTGCTTCAGTGACTGCAGACTCCAACGTTCCCCGCCTGCCTTGCCGGCCTCTGAGCTGGCAGTTTGAAACATTCTAACAAATATAGCCGGCTGGGATCTCAGAGCTGAAGTTATACATTGTTTCGATTATAGAACGGCAAACAAACCAGCAGCGGAAGCCTCAGAGCTAGAGCCAGAGCTAAAGCTGGCCCAGAAGAAAAAAAAAAAGAAAAAAAGGAGCGGTTGGGAGCTTCAGTCAGCCTGAAAGCAGCCCTCAGCCCCTCACCCAGACTGGCCAGGCACCCCAGTGGGGACCCCCACCCTGATCCAGGACACCCTTCAGGGCAAACCAGCCAGCCCCCAGGCCTCTATCCTATATAGTAAAAGGGTAATATGCCTCCCAGCACCGGGATCAGTGGAGCCGCGAGGCCTCCTGGCACCAGATCAGCATGACAGGGTGCAGCGCCCAAACCCCCTGATCGCCCTGCGGCTCTGTGTGTGACAGGGTGTGGCGTCTCAACCCCCTGATCGGCCCTGCTCTGTGTGTGACGGGGGTGGCGCCCCAACCGTCCCCCCCCCACAGGCCCTGCTCTGTGTGTGACGGGGTAGAGCCATAACCTCCCCATCGGCCCTGCCCTGAGTGTGACAGTGGCGGCACCTCAACCCCCTGATCAGCCCTGCTCTGTGGGTGATAGAGGGCGGCGCCCCAACCCCCTGATCCGCCCTGCTGTGTGTGTGACAGGGGGCGGTGCCCTAACTCCCCTATCGGCCCTACTCTGTGCATGACAGGGGGCAGTGCCCCAACCCCCTGATCGGCCCTGCTCTGTGCATCACGGGGTGGCGCCGAAACCTCCCCATTGACCCTGCCTTGAGTGTGATAGGAGGTGGTGCCCCAACCCCCCAATCAGCCCTACCCTGAGCGTGACTGAGGGTGGCATCGCAACCTCCCAATCCGCCCTGCTCTGTGCATGACCAGGGGCTGCACCTAGGGATTGGGCCTGCCCTCTGCCACCCAGGAGCAGGCCTAAGCCAGCAGGTCGTTATCTCCCGAGGGGTCCCAGACTGCGAGAGGGCACAGGCCGGGCTGAGGGACCCCCCCTCCCCCCCCGAGTGCACAAATTTTTGTGTACCGGGCCTCTAGTGCAATTATAAGTAGTGATATATATATATATTTTTTAATTTTTTTTTTCAGAGAGGAAGGGAGAGGGAGAGAGAGACAGAAATATCAATGATGAGAGAGAGCCACCGGCTGGCTGCCTCCTGCACGCCCCACACTGGGGACCCAGCCTGCAAACCAGGCACACGCCCCCAACCGGAATCGAACCATGGACCCCTCAATCCACAGGCCAATGCTCTTTCCACTGAGCCAAACTAGCTAGGCAGTAGTGCCTTTTTAAAAAAAATTCCTGGCTTCTAAATTTTATTTATTTATTTTAAAATATATTTTTATTGATTTCAGAGAGGAAGGGAGAGGGAGAGAGATATAAAAACATTAATGATGACAGAGAATCATCGATTGGCTGCCTCCTGCATGCCCCATACTGGGGATTGAGCCCAAAACCCAGTCATGTGCCCTGACCAGAAATCAAACTGTGACCTCCTGGTTCACAGGTTGATGCTCAACCACTGAGCCACGCCAGCTGGGCCCTGGCTTCTACATTTTGTAGTCTAATAGAGCAATTGCATTGCTCTTGGTATTACTGGCATTTTCTAGTTGAGCAGTCTTTTATCTGAAAATAATTTTGGCTGAAGAGTAAGTGGCATGAGCAAATCTTTCACTTTTGTAGTGCTCTCCCCCTTAGCTGTGTGCCTTGAACAGGCTTTCCAAGAGATGTTGTGAATTTAAGTGAACTAATGTATCTGAAAGTTTAGAGCATAAACCAGGATATAAATTTCTCTCCATATACTGGTGTAGCTGCTTCTCACTAGTTTTGTTATTTAAAATTTTCTTTTTTTTTTTTTTAAATATATATTTTATTAATTTTTTACAGAGAAGAAGGGAGAGGGATAGAGAGTTAGAAACATTGATGAGAGAGAAACATCGATCAGCTGCCTCCTGCACACCTCCTACTGGGGATGTGCTTGCAACCAAGGTACATGCCCTTGACCGGAATCGAACCTGGGACCCTTCAGTCCGCAGGCCGATACTCTATCCACTGAGCCACACCGGTTAGGGCTATTTAAAATTTTCTATATCAATCACTGTACTTGTTTTCTATGGATGGGTAACAAATTTCCACAAACTGGTTTAAAACTACACACATTTATTATCTCAGTTTCTATCAGTCAGAAGTTGAGACACAGTTTACCTGGGCCCTCTGCTCTCAGTCTTACAAGACTTATGGGTTTGATTCCAGTCAAGGGCATGTACCTCTGTTTCAGGCTCAATGCCTGGCCTTGATCAGGGTGCATTTGGCAGGCAACCAATTGATGTGCCTCAGTGTTTCTCTCTCTCTGTCTCTTCCCTTCCCTTCCATTCTCTAAAAAATCAATGAAAAAAATATCCTGCAGTGAAAATAAATAAAGTAGGTCTAATCTTTGTCAACTATATCTCAAACTGGGGAAAAATGTATAATCTAATTTCATTTTAATTTCTCATAAGTATTTCCATATTATAAAATATTTATGTCCATCTATATCAGTGATTCTCAACCTTCCTAATGCCGCAACCCTTTAATACAGTTCCTCATGTTGTGGTGACCCCCAATTTTATTGTTACAAATTGAACATAATTAAAGCATAGTGATTAATCACAAAAACAATATGTAATTATGTATATGTTTTCCGGTGGTCTTAGGAGACCCCTGTGAAAGGGTCGTTCGACCCCCAAAGGGGTCGCGACCCACAAGTTGAGCACCGCTGATCTATATGTAATTAATATGAAGTGGCTATAATAATATCATGTGCCGAAACCGGTTTGGCTCAGTGGATAGAGCATCAGCCTGTGGACTGAAGGGTCCCGGGTTCGATTCCGGTCAGGGGCATGTGCCTGGGTTGCGGGCACATCCCCAGTGGGAGATGTGCAGGAGGCAGCTGATCGATGTTTCTCTCTCATCGATGTTTCTAACTCTCTGTCTCTCCCCCTTCCTCTCTGTAAAAAATCAATAAAATATATTTAAAAAAAAATAATAATATCATGCATGAACTAGTAGAATGGTAACTAGAATCACATAAAAAAGGTATGCATTAGTCCTGGGTGGTTTGGCTCAGTGGATAGAGCGTTGCCCAGCGAACTGAAGGGTCCCAGGTTCGATTCTGGTCAAGGGTACATGCCTCTGTTGTGGGCTCCATCTCCCATAGGGGGCGTGCAGGAGGCAACTGGTCAGTGATTCTCATTGATGTTTCTATCTCTTCCTCCCTCTGAAATCAATAAAAATATATATTTTTAAAACACACACACACACACACACACACACACAAAACAAACTAAAATAAAGGCGGAGGTCATGTGACTTCTTTTTTTAATTGTATTGATTTTTTACAGAGAGGAATAGAGAGTTAGAAATATCGATGAGAAAGAAACATCGATCAGCCGCCTCCTGTACACTCCCCACTGGGGATGTGCCCGCAACCCAGGTACATGCCCTTGACCGGAATCGAACCTGGGACCCTTGAGTCCGCAGGCTGACGCTCTATCCACTGAGCCAAACCAGTTAGGGCCCATATGACTTCTTTGCCTAGCGCCCACTGACCGATATTTTCCTCGCTGCACCATTTGCCGCAAGAACCTCGGATCTCTGAAAAGACACTCCTTTTCCACAAGCGTAGAAGCGCCGGGAAAGGGGACAATTTCTGGAGCTTCTCACTTTCCTGCTCTCCGGGGCTCCTGGTTGCAAACTTGCATCTTTGCCTTCTGTACGGCAATTCAGGTCCCGCCACATGGCGGCCTCCGTGGCAGCACCGCGACTCCGGCGCAGACATATTGCCGCTGAAAGCCAGCCACGGGTCACCCGCTCCTGCAAACGCCCGAGATCCCGATCGGCCACCGTAGAGGAGCGGACCGGTCCAGCAGCTGGAGAGGTTGGGGTGGGGGGGGGCGCGGGGGGAATACCACATGTGCATTCCTCTTGTGGTTTTTTTGGGAAAAACTCAGGTGAGTGTGTGGCTTGGTATCCGGACGTGTTTCCATCACAGTAGAAGTTTTGTTTCTTTCGGTGTGACGTGTGCACGTGGTGTCGTGAGGAGCTTGGAATGATCACCGGGGTCGGAAGGGAGGGTAGGAGCGCCCGAGAGGAGGTTGCTAAGGGCAACTACACGGACGCGGGATTTGAGGTCTTTGAAGGGAACCAGAGGCATCTGTCTGTGGTCGGGGTGCCCCCGGGGCCGGGGCCCAGATGAAGAGTCTGTAGCGAGCACGCCCTTGTCCTGACTGTCGGGGGTCTGGGGTTCTGCAGGGCGCCCCACCGGTAAGGGATCTCGGAGGCATTTAGGAAGATTGGCGGAGTCGGGTTCAGGTTGGGGTTTTTTGGTAGGCAGCTTAGAGATTTGGGGACTGTGCGGGTGGCCGTCCCATGCGGGTGTCCGACCCAGGTTTCTGTTTTAATAAAGGAAGTGTGATCGGTGTCCGTGGTCCGGAGAGGTTTGTGAGGGTGAAGTTTTGGACGCGGGGGATTATTGGTGTTTAAGGTTACAGCCTCGGCTGCTGTTGGGACAGAAGGCCTTAGGGCCCAGGGTACTATTTCCAATCTTTCTCTGTGTGTGTGTGTGTTTTTTTTAACTTTTATTTTTATTTTATTTATTTATTTATTTATTTTTAAATATATTTTATTGATTTTTTACAGAGGAAAGGAGAGAGAGATAGAGAGTTAGAAACATCGATGAGAGAGAAACATCCATCAATTGCTTCCTGCACACCACCCACTGGGAATGTGCCCGCAACCAAGGTACATGCCCTTGACTGGAATCGAACCTGGGACCTTTCAGTCCGCAGGCCAACACTCTATTTACTGAGCAAAACTGGCCAGGGCCCGGCTAGGGCTTTTTAAATCACTGTCCATAGTAGGATATTTGGCTGATTCCATTCTTTTAAAAATATATATATATATAGTTTTATTGACTTCAGAGAGGAAAGGAGAGGAAGAGAAGATGGAAACCTCAATGTTAGAGAAACATCAATCTGCTGCCTCTTGCAGGCCTTGACCAGGAATCAAACCAGCAACCTCTTGGTGCATGAGACAACACTCAATCCGCTGAGTCATTGTATGCCTTAACGGAGCCTGTCCATTGTCTTTTTTTTTTTTTTGAAGGTTTTTTTAAAATTTTATGTAAAAAGATATAGCCTTCTGTCATAAGGTATATGTCTTAAATGACTCATTCATGGACGTTCACTTAGTCCAACTTAACGAATCCTATGTCCTTCGCATACTGACCGAAACACTGGTGGCACAGGTTGAGGCCTTATTTCCAGATCAGACCTTGGAGGTTTGAGCAAACCCAGCAAGAACGAGAACCCTGGCCGAATTTCCTCGGATGGCTCCAGTAGAGCTGCTGGTGACCCATCTGACCCTCTCTGTAGCAACGAAGCAAATAGGCTGTCCATTGTCTTTTTGCATCAAAGATAACATACCTTTGGAATGTCGGGTTAAATTTTTTTTCCAGACCCCTCAGGACCCAATCTCCCACAGAGCAAGCGATTTCAGAGCTCATCATTGTTATTGTTATCACATTAATTATTAACTGTCAACTGTCCTACCCCACCTTCATAGAGGAAGTATGTGTCTATTTCTTTTACTTTTTACCCAGTCCCAGAGAATTCCCTGCTTTGCTTTCTCCCCCTTCCCTAATCTCTCACCAGTGGATTTGATGTAACCCTCCTTTTCTTTGATTCTGATGTATAAAATAAGGTGCAGAATTGCTGTTCTGTAAAGCAGTCTTAATCCGTTCTTATTTTGCTTCCTGGCAATTGTTTTCAGTTTGACTCAAATAAACTCAGAAAAATTCTCTACAGGTTTGGACGTATCTTAAGACGACACCAGGAACAATAGAATAATGTTCTTTTATTCTAGGAAGAAGCAGGGGGAAGCTGCAGGGTTGGGTATCAGCATTTCCTGGGACATACCTGACTGAAGACAGATTTCTGAGCAGAAGTTTAGAGCAGACCCCGAACACACCAAGACAGAGTCTCCCAGTTGCCAGCTCTTTTCAGAGAACAGAAGAACATGCTCCAGGCTCAGGTGATTGGGTTTGTTTTCTCTTTCTTCAGTAACGGATTTGCAGAAGTCTATAAAAACCAACTTCATGCCCAGCCGAGTGGCACAATTGGTCTGTACACCAAAAAGGTTTCAGATTCAATTCCCAGTCAGGGGCACATAAGGGAAGCAGCCAAAAGATGTTTCTCTCTCTGTGTCTCTCCCTTTCCCTTCCTCTCTCTCATAAATCAGTAATATATATATATATATAATAATAAATAAATTCTTGGGTTTGGATTTAAAAAAATACACCTTCTTAATCTGGAAAAAAATATATACATATATAGTCTCAAATATATGACTTAGAATATATGAAAGGTATTTCTAGGCTAACAAAAAAATTTAACTTTTTTACATTATAGTAACACCTAATTGGATGAATTCATAGATGAATGAACAATTATAAAATAGTATTTTATGAGGCATGTGGTTATTTCACTGTATATAAAATAAAACCCCATTCACTATATAGATGCAGCCTATAAAGTGAAAATGATCAGAAAAATAACATTTTTTCCATAGCATCTTTTTTTTAAAAATATATTTTATGGATTTTTTACAGAGAGGAAGTGAGAGAGAGAGAGAGAGAGAGAGTTAGAAACATCGATGAGAGAGAAACATCGATCAGCTGCCTCCTACACACCTCCTACTGGGGATGTGCCCACAACCAAGGTACATGCCCTTGACCGGAATTGAACCTGGGACCTGGGACCTTTCAGTCCGCAGGCCGACACTCTATCCACTGAGCCAAACCTGTTAGGGCTCCATAGCATCTTAAAAGACTTCATGCCATTGCCCTAGCAGGCTTGGCTCAGTGGATAGAGCGTCAGCCTGCGGACTGAAGGATCCCAGGTTCGATTCCGGCCAAGGGCACATGCCTAGGTTGTGACTCGATCCCCAGTGAGGGATGTTCAGGAGGCAGCTGATCAATGATTCTCTCTCATCATTGATGTTTCTATCTCTCCTCTCTTCCTCTCTGAAATCAATAAATATATATATATTTTAAAAAGAATGTATCTGTTGAAGGAAAAATGGGGTACACCTGTAATACTGTCAACACTAAATATAAATTTTTTTTTTTAAAAAGACCTCACGCCATTAAACAGCACGGTGTTGTTACAGGAATCCCTGACATTTCACGATGTGGCCGTGGAGTTCACCTCGGAGGAGTGGCAGCTCCTGGACCCTGAGCAGAAGGACCTGTACAGGGACGTGATGATGGAGACCTATAGCCACCTAATGGCCCTGGGTGAGGACAACTTCCCTGTGTCACTCAGACGCTGCCCTGTCAGTGGCTTTTTCCTTTCTCAGCTGCTCAACTTTCAGAATACCTCCAGTTCTCTGACATGATGCAATCTCAGATCCTTCTCTTGCCCCATGCAAGATATTATAATGTCCCCTCTCCTAATAGAAAAATTATTGTGTTAGCTGTAAAAACTGTTCATTCTCCCTTCTTGACAAATCCCACCCAATTCAGTATGTCTAAGTCTTTTGTCGTTTTTTTCTTGCGCAGGATATCAAGCCCCCAAACCAGACGCGCTCTCCAAATTAGAACGAGGGGAGGAACTGTGGATAGTACAGGATGAACTCCACTGTCCAGTCTTTCCAGGTGAGGGGGTGAGAGCCAGCAAGGTGGGCGGCCGGGAAGTCACATTCTAGTCAGAAATGGCATCAGAGCAGTGACAGTGAATGAGGAAACTCAAACCATTCTTCCACATATGAGAACCCTTTTTTTCTTTGTAAAAATTTGGAATTTAACATACCCCATTTGTCTCTTCTGAGCTCTGACCCATTTATTTTTTCTACTCTTGTTTTTGTTTGTGTGGTTTTCTTTGCCCTATGATTCCCAGATCTTTTTTAAAAAAATATATTTTATTGATTTTTTACAGAGAGGAAGGGAGAGGGATAGAGAGTCCAAAACATCCATGAGAGAGAAACATTGATCAGCTGCCTCCTGCACACCTCCCACTGGGGATGTGCCCACAACGAAGGTACATGCCCTTGACCGGAATCGAACCTGGGACCCTTCAGTCTGGTCAGGGCGATTCTCAGATCTTTTTTATTTCTTTATCCACAGCCACACTGTCTCTGCCTATGTTAGCACCTCTCTTGCTATGAAATTCCACTTTCCAGGCCTCTCTGGAAAGACAGAACTTTGAATTCATCACCTTTTTCTTAGTATATATTTTATTGACTTCAGAGAGGAAGGGAGAGGAAGGAAGAGACAGAAACATCAGTGATGAGAAAGAATCATTGATCAGCTGCCTCCTCACACCCCACACTGGGGATTGAGCCTGCAACCCGGGCATGTGCCCTGACTGGGAATTGAACTGTGACCTCCTGGTTCATAGGTCAACACTCATCCACTGAGCCAGGCAATTCATCATTTTTTTTTTTTTTTTTACGACGGGGCCTACCTGCTCTGTTGGAAAATGGTGATTTTCCTCCATAACATCCAACCCCATCTTGGATGGTGGGTTCCCGTGATAACCTCATTTTCACAGTTGCATTTATGTGTTCTTTGCCTTGGTCCCATCAAGGTTCTTCATACTCAGTTCTCATCAGTATTAAACATCTCCTCTATTCCCATGAGTTGACCTCTTTCTGTTCTGTGAAATGGACTCCCAAATTGACTACTCCCTCAGTATTGTCTAATGGAGAATCTGCCAGAGACCTGGAGATAGAACTAATAGATACGGGTGTCTTTAACTGGTTTCCTCTCTAAACATCTTGAGATGAGGTTGAAAATCAAAACAATTTTGTATCTGGAATTGAACCAGGAAGATTGATCTGTTTGGGTCAAGTTCAATTTGGAAGATTTTTTTTAAAAAATATATTTTATTGATTTTTTTACAGAGGAAGGGAGAGGGATAGAGAGTTAGAAACATCGATCAGCTGCCTCCTGCACGCCCCTTACTGGGGATGTGCCTGCAGCCAAGGTACATGCCCTTGACCAGAATCGAACCTGGGACCCTTGAGTCCGCAAGCCGAAGCTCTATCCACTGAGCCAAACCGGTTACGGCTGGAAGATATTTTTATTGGCCTGTTTTACTTTAAGAAATGTGTACATTTAGTGTTTGGTAAAGTTTACTAGTCCATATAACTGTTTTCCAGTTTGAGTCTGAACTGAGATTCAGATGTTCCTAGCGGGTAGCGTAGAGATCACCAGAAATTCATTTGAAGGATCAGTTTTCAGGAGAAGTTTGGCCCAAAGCTACACATAGGGCAGGATTCAAAGGGGGGAAAAAGGCAAGCGTAATCAATGGAGCTAATGAATGAAGTCCTGGACCAAATGAGAGATTGGGGAAAATTGGTGTGAATGGATCTTTCTAGATGTAGAGGAGGTAATTCTTTGAGTGGGGAGGAAAGGTTCAGAAAAGAGCCGAAACCGGTTTGGCTCAGTGGATAGAGCGTCGGCCTGCGGACTCAAGGGTCCCGGGTTCGATTCCGGTCGGGGGCATGTGCCTGGGTTGCGGGCACATCCCCAGTGGGAGATGTGCAGGAGGCGGCTGATCGATGTTTCTCTTTCATCGATGTTTCTGACTCTCTGTCTCTCTCCCTTCCTCTCTGTAAGAAATCAATAAAATATATTTAAAAAAAAAAAAATATATATATATAAAAAAAAGAAAGTTCAGAAAAGAAAGGCAAACAGTAAATCCACTGTTTGGTGGCCGAATAAAGGTACTCATGCTGTTCACTCTTCCCTAAAGCCAAAATCTTGAGTGCAGTGGGGGTGGGGTAGGGATGGAGGGGCGTGGAGGTAGAAAAAAAATTGTCTAATGTCCACTTTCTTTCTATGTATTTTACTCATCATCATGGCAGCTGGCCTCTGACTTCTCTTTTTTGTGTGTGAGAGCAACAATCATCTTTCCTCCATTCTATCTTAAATTTAGGTTGTTTTCCTGCACTATACATTTTCAATTCTGTCCATCCTGGCATCACCTGGGATGTTCTTTACATGTTTAGCTCTCTTCTTAAAGGTCTCTACCATTTCATTCGATTAAGTAGAAAAGATCTTGTTAGCATGCTACGTGAGTTTCAGCCCAACCTACATCATAACTGCTTCATGTGACTTATTTCCCAGTTTTCCTAATTCAGATTTTTCTCCATTCTTAGAAAATGAATGGCTGCATTCATTTTTTAAAGCTTTTGTTTTCACATTATATGTTTTTAAAATATTTTTTTATTGATTTCAAAGAGGAAGGGAGAGGAGGAGAGAGCTAGAAACTTCAATGATGAGAGAGAATCATTGATCGGCTGCCTCCTGCACGTCTCACACTGGGGAATGAGCTCAAAGCCTAGGCATAATCAGAGAAAGATAAATATCACATGATTTCACTCATTTGTGGAATATAATGAACAACATAAACTGATGAACAAAAATAGATCCAGAGACATAGAAGCATCAAACACCATCCAACCTAAGAGGGAAGGCAGGGGAGAGGGTGGAAGAGATCAACTAAAGGACTTGTATGCATGTATATGAGCATAACCAATGGACACAGACAGTAGGGGGTGGTGAGGGCATGTGCTGGGGTGTGGGAGTGGCCAGGGAGAGGTCAATGGGGGAAAAAGGAAACTTACGTAATACTTTAAACAATAAAGAATTTAAATTTAAGTAAATAAAAATTTAAAAACTTGGGCATGTGCCCCAACCGGGAATTGAACCATGACCTCCTGGTTCATAGGTCAATGCTTAACCACTGAGTCACACTGGCAGGGCCACATCATATTTTTAATGGTTTTACTTAGATAAAATTCACATACCATACAATTTACCTATTTAAAACATGTAATTAAATTAAATATGATTCACTGGGTTATAGTATATTGAGAGAAGCATATCGATTGGTTGCCACTTGCACAAGCCCCACCAGACTGTGGCCGGGAGAAGCCTGCAACTGAGGTATGTGACCTTGACCAGAATCAAACCTGGGACCCTTGGGCCCACAAGCTGAAGCTCTATCCAAACCGACTAGGGCTCTAATTTGGTCTTTAATTTCTTAAGTCTCATTAAAAAAAAAAAGTTTTACAGTTCGTTTTCTTTTTTTCTTTTTTTAAAATATATTTTATTGATTTTTTACAGAGAGGAGGGGAGAGGGATAGAGAGTTAGAAACATTGATGAGAGAGAAACATCGATCAGCTGCCTCTTGCATGCCCCCTACTGGGGATGTGCCCGCAACCAAGGTACATGCCCTTGACCGGAATCGAACTTGGGACCCTTGAGTCCACAGGCTGACGCTCTATCCGCTGAGCCAAACCGGTTAGGGCAACAGTTCCTTTTCTTAAGTTTGTTCCTAAGTATGAGATTCTCTTTTATTATTTACTAAATGGTATTGTTTGCATTTTCAGACTATTCTTTGCTAGGATATAAAAATAAAATTTATTATTTTCCCATCATGTTCAAATGACACTTCCTCCCAGGTAACCAAATTTCCTGTCATATAAAATTGCAGATTATATTTCAGTGATCTCTGTGATAACCTATTGTCTTGATGAGAACGTTTCTGTCACCTTCCTAAACACTGTTTAATGTGTTCCATACTTGTGATTGCCTTATTTCTTTAAAACTTGCATTTTAAAAAAATACGTTTTTATTGATTTTAGAGAGAGGAAAGTAGAGGGTTAGAGATAGAAACATTGATGAGAGAGAAACATCCATCGGCTGATTCCTACACTCCCCCTATTGGGGATCAAGCCTGAAACCTGGGCATGTGCCCTGACTGGGAATGGATCCCATGACCTCTTGGTTCATGGGTCGATGCTCAACCACTGAGCCACACTGGCCTGGCTAAAACTTGCATTTTGAAAGCCTAATATTTTTGAAGTTATCAGCAGTACAAAAGATAGATGCCCTGTCCAGTGTGCTCAATGGTTATAGCGTTCAGGATTGGATTGCTGGTTTGACCCCCACCCTTGGTAGGGGGGCATGCGGGAGGCAACCAATCAATTTGTCTCTGTCACATTGGTGTTTCTCTTCTCTCTCTCTCCTCGTCTCTCTCTCTTTC
>NW_005871413.1:231048-239997 GCF_000147115.1 Myotis lucifugus
CTTTCCTCCTCCCTCCCTCTTCTACTCTCTCTGAAAAGCAATGAGGAAAAAATGTTTTGCCCTAGCCAGTTTGCTCAGTGGATAGAGCATTGGCCTGCAGACTGAAGGGTCCTGGGTTTGATTCTGGTCAGGGGCACAGGCCTAGGTTGCGATTTTGTTCGCCGGTAGGGGACATACAGGAGGCAGCCGATAGATGATTCTCTCTCATCATTGGTGTTCCTATCTCACACTCCCTCTCCCTTCCTCTCTGAAATCAATAAAAATCTATTTTCAAAAAAAATGTCTTCAGGTGAGGATTAACAAAAACAAAAAAATCAATGGGAGTTCAGCTGGTGTGACTCAGTGATTGCGTGTCATCCTATGAACCAGGTAAAAACAGGAAGTCACAATTAGATTTCTAGTCAGGGCACATATCCAGATTGCAGAATCAATTTCTGTTAGGGGCATGCAGGAGGCAGCTGATCAACATTTTCCCCGAATATCGATGTTTCTCTCCATCTCCTTCCTCTCCTTCCATCTCCTTCCTGGCCCATGTGGTTCGGTTGGAGAGTTGACCTGTACATAAAATTGTTGGAGGTTCACCCCTGTTGGGGGTCAGGGAATATTCCTAGGTTGCGGGTTCAATCTTTGGGTTGGGGGTTGTATGGGAGACAGCCAATTGACGTTTTTCACATTTATGGTTTTCTCCCCCCACCCTTCTCAAAAATCAATTTTTTAAAATTTTGTTTTATTGCTTAAAGTATTACAAAGAGTATTACATATGTCTCCTTTTTTTTCCCCCCTTGACATTCCCCCTTGACATTCCCCCGGCCTCCCCTACTCCCCAGTGTCCATTGGTTATGCTTATATGCATGCACACAAGTCCTTTGGTTGATCTCTGACACCTCACCCCCTCAACCCTCCCTGGGCTTCCCGCTGTAGTTTGACAGTCTGTTCAATGCTGCTCTGCCTCTGTATCTATTTTTGTTCATCAGTTTATAATGGTCTTTATTATCCATAAATGAGTGAGATCATGTGGTATTTTTCTTTCATTGACTGGCTTATTTCATTTTGCATAATGCTCTCCAGTTCCATCCATGCTGTTGCAAATGGTAAGAATTCCTTCTTTTTTACAGCAGCATAGTATTCCATTGTGTAGATGTACCACAGTTTTCTAATCCATTCATCTGCTGATGGGCACTTAGGCTGTTTCCAAATCTTAGCTATGGTAAATTGTGCTGCTATGAACATAGGGATGCATATATCCTTTCTGATTGGTGTTTCTGGTTTCTTGGGATATATTCCTATAAGTGGGATCACAGGGTCAAATGGGAGTTCCATTTTTAGTTTTTTGAGGAAACTCCATACTGTCTTCCATAGTGGCTGCACCAGTCTGCATTCCCACCAACAGTGCACGAGTGTTCCTTTTTCTCCACATCCTCTCCAGCACTTGTCGTTTGTTGATTTGTTGATGATAGCCATTCTGACAGGTGTGAGATGATACATCATTGTTGTTTTGATTTGCATCTCTCAGACGATTAGTGACTTTGAGCATGTTTTCATATGTCTCTTGGCTTTCTGAATGTCCTTTTTTGAAAAGTGTCTATTTAGGTCCTTTGCCCATTTTTTAATTGGATTGTTTATCTTCCTTTTGTTGAGTTGTATGAGTTCCCTATAAATGTTGGAGATTAAACCCTTATCGGTGACAACATTGGCAAATATTTTCTCCCATGCAGTGGGCTTTCTTGTTGTTTTGTTGATGGTTTCTTTTGCTGTGCAGAAGCTTTTTATTTTGATGTAGTCCCACTTGTTTATTTTCTCTTTAATTTCCATTGCCCTATGAGCTGTATCGGTGAAGAAATTGCTTCAGCATATGTCTGAGATTTTGTTGCCTTTGGATTCCTCTAGTATTTTTATGGTTTCCTGTCTTACATTAAGTCCTTTATCCAATTTGAGTTTATTTTTGTGTATGGTGTAAGTTGGCGGTCTAGTTTCATTTTTTCTGCATGTGTCTGTCCAATTTTTCCAGCACCATTTATTGAAGAGACTGTCTTGACTCCATCGTATGTTCTTGCCTCCTTTGTCAAATATTAATTGAGCATACTGGTTCGGGTCGATTTCGGGGCTCTCTATTCTATTCCATTGATTTGTATGTCTGTTCTTGTGCCAGTACCAGGCAGTTTTGAGAATAGCGGCTTTGTAATACAGCTTGATATCTGGTATTGAGATCCCACCTATTTTGTTCTTCTTTCTCAGGATCGCTGCAACTATTTGAGGTCTTTTTTTTATTTCAGATGAATTTTTGGAGAGTTCATTCTAGGTCTGTGAAATATGCCGTTGGTATTTTAATGGGAAGTGTGTTGAATTTATAGATTGCTTTGGGTAGTATGGACATTTTAATGATGTTGATTCTACCAATCCATGAACATGGTATGTTCTTCCATTTGTTTATGTCTTCCTCTATCTCTTTTTTCAACGTCCTGTAGTTTTCTAAGTAGAGGTCTTTTACCTCTTTAGTTAAGTTTATTCCTAGGTATCTTAATTTTTTTGGTGCGATGGTAAATGGGATTGCTTTTTTAGTCTCTCTGTAAGTTTATTATTGGTGTATAAAAATGCCATAGATTTCTTTTTTTTATATAAATCTATTTTATTGATTTTGCAGAGAGGAAGGGAGAGGAATAGAGAGTTAGAAACATCGATGAGAGAGAAACATCGATCAGCTGCCTCCTGCTCACCTCCTACTGGGGATGTGCCCGCAACCAAGGTACATGCCCTTGACCGGAATCGAACCTGGGACCCTTCAGTCTGCAGGCCGACACTCTATCCACTGAGCCACACCGGCCAGGGCCCATAGATTTCTTGGCGTTAATTTTGTATCCTGCTACATTGCCGAATTCATTTATTAAGTCTAATAGTTTTTTGATGGAGCCTTTAGGGTTTTAGATTCCTATACAATAGATTAGTTCGTATTTTTCATAATTTTATAGGCACTATCAGGTGTGTTATGTAACAGATAGAGGTTTTCTTCATGCAATACAGTTATTTTGAGATTCAACACTTAGTTAATTTTTGATTGGTGAGTAGTATTGTGTTCTATGGATAATGACTTTGCCTATTGATCTATGATGTTGGTTATTTCCAGGTTTGGGGTATTATAAGTAAATCTACTGGGAATATTTATGTTCAGTTATCTCTCTATATATATGTTTTACTTATCAAACTGTTGTTGTGTAGGTGAATGTTTCACATGTTAAGATATATAGAAATGTGACCCCAAATGGTCATTGCTTTTGCCTTCCACAAACCTACAGTATAAAATAAATCCAGTTTTTATACAACTCAAAAAAAAATCACTAAAGCCCTGGTTGGTGTGGCTTAGTGATTAGACCAGGGGTGGGCAAACTTTTTGACTCGAGGGCCACAATGGGTTCTTAAACTGGACCGGAGGGCCAGAACAAAAGCATGGATGGAGTGTTTGTGTGAACTAATATAAATTCAAAGTAAACATCATTACATAAAAGGGTACGGTCTTTTTTTTTTTTTTTTTTAGTTTTATTCATTTCAAACGGGCAGAATCCGGCCCGCGGGCTGTAGTTTTCCCACGGCTGGATTAGACTGTCGGCCCAAAGTGTCGCCAATTCGATTTCTGTTCAAGGGCATGTACCTGGATTGCAGGTTCAATTCCCAGCCCTGGTCAGGATGTGTTCGGGAGGCAACAAATTAATGTGTGTCTCTCACATTGATGTTTCTCAATCTCTCTCTCTCTCTTCCTCCCTCCTTGTGTCTCTCCCTTCTACTCTGTCTAAAAAGCAATGGAAAAAATATCCTTGGGTGAGGATTATCAGGAAAAAAAAAACACTAAAAAAGAAAACCAGTCTTTAAAGAATTTGTGTATGTTGATGGGATCCATACCTGTATTTTCAGAATAAACCTTTCATAAGTTTTATACATTCAACCAATTTTTTCATCTTGGTACTTGGATATGTAATAATCATCTTAAACTTTGTTTCACAATGCACTCTAAATCCCCTTATTCTGAACTTCAATAATATCTCTTGTTGCATTCCACCTACCCAGTGCCTCACACCACGTAATTCCTGGAGTCATCTTTGAGTCCTCACTTTCAGTAACTTTGTCCTGCTTATCTCAGCAATCCCATCATTGAACTTTGTCTTTTCTTCAAATACAGGGCAAAAGTAGGTTTTTATTGGTGAGTACATAAAACACAGGGTTTCTACTTATATTATTATCTATTAATTACTCCATAATTTTGCATATAAACAACTATAAACCTACTTTTGCCTGAGTCTGTATATCCTGGTTTCCTCAACCTCTTACATCTCCATTGCTCCTTGAACCATGTTTCACAGACTGTGATTGCCTTTATTATTTTTTTTTAGGTGCCTATCCTTCAAATTATTAAACCTGGAGGCCCGACAAATTTGACTCTATTCTGAAACAATCTACACAGATATAGTGTCAGACCTTACAAGTTAAGATTTCAGTCCCATAAGACTATACCCTTTCAGATTTCAATCATAAGTCTATATGGTCACCTGTGTTTCTGACCAACTGGCTATAAATTGGAAGTGCTCATGAGCTTTTTTCTGGTTCCATTAATTTGTTAGAGCAGCCCTCAGGGGAGAAGTACTTATATTATAAAGCATACAGATGAATAGGTACATAGTGCATGGTCTGAAGGATTCCTGAATATAGGAGCTTCTGTTCCCATGGAACTGGAGCGAACCACCCATTGAGCACATGTATGTGTTCACTAACCCAGAAGATGATGAAATCTGTTTAAGAGTTTTTATAGAGTTTCAATTCCTAGTCTCTCCCTCCTTTCCCAGAGGTCATTGAGAAAGTCCAGCCTTCTCATCAATTGGTCTTTCCAGTAACTATCGCCATCCTGAGTGTATGTAGAAACCCTGTGCTAAGTTATTTTATGAGCATAAACTCAGCTGTTATTATAAGGGTCTTCTTTTGTTGTTGTTAATCCTCACCCAAGGATACTTATTCCATTAATTTTTTGAGAGAGAGTAAGGGAAGGGTAGAGACAGAGAGAAATATCGATTTGAGAGAGACACATTCATTGGCTGTCTCCTGCATGTGCCCTGACCAGGGCTAGGGATTGAGCCTGCAACCAAAGTACCCATGCCCTTGATCAGAATCAAACCTGCAACCCTTAAGTTGGCAGGTTGATGCTCTCACCACTAAGCAAAACCAGCTAGGGCTGGAAGGCTTTTTAAAAAATATATAATAAAAGATACTCATATCACTTAGGAAATTACAAGGGTTTTATAAGCAGTGTCAAGAACTGTGGACAAAGAGCTGCCGGGGTTCTTGTCCCAGCATCAAGAAGGGTTCAGGAATCTGGAGAAGGCTGTGTGTAGATTTAATAGGAATCCAGAGACTAATAAAGAGTCCGGAGACGAGATATAATTTTGAAAGGCATTGGGGGTCAGAGGAGCTTAGCTAAAGGAGCTAAGATCCAAGATCTTAGGTCTAAGGTCTTAGGTTCTTTCTTAGGTTCTCTCGGTCCCCAGGACCCCATGCTTTTTATTAACACAATTTGTCCTGAGGTGAGGCAGAGATATACACTTCAAAGGGTCAGGGATTTGTACAGAGTCCATTGTTAGAATGGAAGAATTAGCCTACGACTGTTCAGGTATTTGGCCAGTAGGAGGCAATAACATGTAGATTAAGATGCCTTTTAACTGTCTGGCAGCCACAATCAGTTTCCTATTCAGGTTTGGGGAAATGCCTTTAGCCATTCCCAACAGGTGACTACATGTGTGACTCAACCCTGTTGAGTCCCCAGGTCTCATCAACCTTTTGATGAAACTCTTGAAATTATGACATGCTGGAACTGGTCTCCGGCAAGAGCAAATATATTTCTTATTCTACAACACATAGAATTGCCACTAAATAGTTACTCACATGAAAGCATTTTATTAAGCCGAAACCGGTTTGGCTCAGGGGATAGAGCGTCGGCCTGCGGACTGAAAGGTCCCAGGTTCGATTCCGGTCAAGGGCATGTACCTTGGTTGCGGGCACATCCCCAGTAGGAGATGTGCAGGAGGCGGCTGATCGATGTTTCTCTCTCATCGATGTTTCTAACAGAGTCTATCTCTCTCCCTGTCCTCTCTGTAAAAAATCAATAAAATATATTTAAAAAAAAAAAAGAAAGCATTTTATTAAAAGTTTTATTTCAAACTAAGATTATGAGAGATTACAGAATTTACTGTTCTCCTTTTTCCCTAGAGCTCAAGCAAGTTGACGATCCTCTGCATTATCACTTGCAAAATCGAAGCCTTCAGAATAGTGTGGAACAATGCTGTGAACATAATATATCTACAAATGTTAACCAAAGTGAAGGTCATTTCCTATTAAAGCAAAATCATGATATGTTTGAGATTTGTGAGAAACCTTTAAAATCAAATTTATGTTTTGAAAACCAAAACCGAAGCTGTAACTTAACTAATTCTGTTGAGTTGAATGGAGATGGGACAGGCATTCTGCATGGCAACCATGAACAATTTGACACTGAAATTAAATTTCCTGTCAATATGAAAAACATCAATAACAATGCCCAGGTTATAAAGCAACAGAGAACTCACGACCTAGAGAAAGCCCACGTATGTATTGAATGTGGGAAAGCCTTCATCAAGATATCTCAGCTCATTCATCATCAGAGAGATCATATTAGAGAGAAATCTTATGGATGCAGTCTGTGTGGAAAAGCCTTCTCCAGAAAATCCAGGCTCACTGAACATCACAGAATTCATACAAGACTGAAACAGTATGAATGCACTGAATGTGACGAAACATTCCTCAAGAAATCACAGCTCAGTATACATCAGAAAACTCAGATGAGCGAGAAGCCTTATATTTGTGGTGAATGTGGGAAAGTGTTCAAAAAGAGGCACCTCATTTATCATCAGCAGACTCATACAGGAGCGAGACCTCATGAATGCAGTCTGTGTGGCAAGACCTTCTCTACAAAGTCTAATCTGAAGAAACATGAAAAAACTCATGTAAGAGAAAGACCTTATATATGCAATGAATGTGGAAAGGGCTTCATCCAGAAGTGTCGTTTTATTGCACATTATCGAACTCATACAGGAGAGAAACCGTATTTATGTAACGTGTGTGGGAAAGGCTTTGCTGTTATGTACACTCTTACCATACATCAGCAAACTCATACAGGAGAGAAACCCCATGGATGCAGTCTATGTGGGAAGACCTTCTCTACAAAGTCTAATCTCAGTAAACATGAGAAAATTCATACAAGAGAGAAACCTTATATATGCAGTGAATGTGGAAAAGGCTTCATCCAGAAGTGTCACCTTGTTGAACATCATCGAACTCATACAGGAGAGAAACCATATATATGTAATGAGTGTGGCAAAGACTTTGCCTTGATGAACAGTCTTACCAGACATCAGCAAACTCATACAGGAGAGAAACCTTACATATGTAATGAGTGTAAGAAAGGCTTCAGCAGAAAGAGCCTTCTCTTTGAACATCAGCGAACACATACAGGGGAGAAGCCATATGTATGTAATGTATGTGGAAAAGGCTTCACCATGAAGGGTAATCTCAATGTACATCAGCGAATTCATACTTTAGAGAAACCGTATATGTGCAATGAATGTGGGAAAGGCTTCACTGTGAACAGTTCTCTGATTTTACATCAACGAACTCACACAGGAGAAAAACCCTATGTATGTAGTGAATGTGGGAAAGGCTTTCCTGTGAATAGTTCTCTGATTTTACATCAGCGAATTCACACAGGGGAAAAACCCTATGTGTGCAGTGAATGTGGGAAAGGATTCACTGTGAAGCGTTCTCTGATTTTACATCAGCAAACTCACGCAGGAGAGAAAACCTATGTATGTAGTGAATGTGGAAAAGGTTTTCCAGCGAAGATGCAGCTGCTTTTACATCAGCGGTCTCATAGAAGAGAGAAACCATATATGTGTAATGAGTGTGGGAAAGGCTTCACCACGATGAACCATCTCACCACACATCAGCGAACTCATACAAGAGAGAAACCCTACATATGTAATGAGTGTGGGAAAGACTTCACCAGGAAGGGTTTTCTCATCAAACATCAGCTAACACATACAGGGGAGAAGCCCTATGTATGTAGTATATGTGGAAAAGGCTTCACCGTTAAGAGTAGTCTCACTGTACATCAGCGAATTCATACTTTAGAGAAACCATATACATGCAATCAATGTGGGAAAGGCTTTACTGTGAAGAGTTCTTTGATTTTACATCAGCGAACTCACACAGGAGAGAGAAACCCCATGTATGCAGTGGATGTGGAAAAGGCTTCTCAAGAAAGATGCAGCTGATTTTACATCAACGGTTTCATACAGGAGAGAGACCTTATGTATGTAGTGAATGCGGGAAAGGTTTTACAGCGAAGAGTCATCTCATCAGACATCAGCAAAAAATATATAGGAGGGGAGCCCTATGTGTGTAATGGGTATGGAAAAGGCTTCACTATGAAGAGCGATCTCACTTTACATCAGTGAACTCATACTTAAGAGAAACCTTATGCTGTAAAACCAACATAATGGACTAATCAGAAGATGAGTGGATAAAAAAGCTGTGGAACATTTATATGAAGGAATACTATGCAGCATAAAAAAAAGAAGAATCTCTCACCCTTTCAGACAGCATGGAGGGACCTGGAGAATATCATGGTAAGTGAAATAAGTCAGTCATAGAAGGATAAATATTACATGATCTCACTCATATTTGGAATCTAAGTAACAAGTAAACTGATGAACAGAGTGGATCCAGAGACATGGAAGCATGAAACAAAGTGTGGAAACTTGGCAGGAAGGTGGTGGGAGGGTGGGTGGGTGAGAGGTAATCAACCAAAGGACTTGTATGCATATATGCATAACCCATGGACACAGACAATAGGGTGGTGAAGGCAGGGGGTGGGGCTCC
>NW_005871413.1:240531-256203 GCF_000147115.1 Myotis lucifugus
ACTCCTCTTTCTTCCCTTTCACTCTCCCTTTGGGAGATAAAAATGGGAAAAATATCCTCGGGTGAGGATTAACGAGATAAAAGGGTGTAATAAAACTGAATTTTGTTATCAGATGAATTGTCAATAAATGTTGAGATGTTATCTAGTCACTGATAACTTTATTTTTGGGCGTGTTGTTTCTTTTTCCTCATCTTCCATCCTCATCTTCTAAGATATAACCTCATCTGCTATTTCACTTTCATCATGCTGTGATGCCCAGGGTCATTTCATCTTCTAACCACTGTAAAACGGTTGGCTTCTTCTTCACCAATATTCTGTATTGTCCTACAGCAGTCAGTAACCTCTAGCCATTTTATTTATTATTATTTTAAAAATATATTTTATTGATTTTTTTACAGAGAGGAAAGGAGAAGGATAGAGAGTTAGAAACATCGATAAGAAACATTGATCAGCTGCCTCCCGTACACCCCCAACTGGGGATGTGCCTGCAACCAAGGCACATGCCCTTGACCGGAATCGAACTGGGGACACTTCAGTCCATAGGCTGAAGCTTTATCCACTGAGCCAAACCAATTAGGGCTATTATTATTTTTAAGTATATTTTTATTGATTTCAGAGAGGAAGGAAGAGAGAGCTAGAAACATCAATGATTGATCGGCTGCCTCCTACACACCCCCTACTAGGGATCGAGCCAACAACCAGGGCATGTGTCCTTGACTGGAATTGAGCCCAGGACCATTCCGTCCGCAGGCCAATGCTCTACCCACTGAGCCAAACCAGCTAGGGCCCTCTAGCCCTTTTAAACCTAAGTCTGCATCTTTATCGTTAAGCAAATTCTTCCAACCATTTTTCAATGTTTGCACTTTTTCTTTCAATGTTTCAGTAAAATTCAAAATTGCCTATTTTAAATTATAACTCTAAATTTTGTAAGGTACACTGTCCTCTTGTATCTTCTTCATTCACCCTGCAATGCAACCATTACTTCCTCTACTAGTAAAAACTGTTGCAGTATATTCGTTTGGTTGCCAGAATTATCTCCTGGTCCAGTGGTCGGTAAACTCATTAGTCAACAGAGCCAAATATCAACAGTACAATGATTGAAATTTCTTTTGAGAGCCAAATTTTTTAAACTTAAACTATATAGGTAGGTACATTGTTATTAACTTAATTAGGGTACTCCTAAGGCTTAGGAAGAGCCACACTCAAGGGGCCAAAGAGCCGCATGTGGCCCTGGTCCATGGGCTGGGTAAGTGATGTACAAAACAGGCAGGTAATTCAGTATATATTTCTTAAACTCTAGGTTTATGAGATTTGCCAACAATTACAAGTGTCCGTTTATGCTATCTATCAGCTTTGGCACAAAGCAGTGCTGAGATCCTGTCCTTGCTGATTGTTCATATTTTGAGGCTTGTGTGTTTTCAGGTACATAACGCCAGAACAAACCAGTTTGTCAGCACTGTAAATCTGAGACTGTAATAGCATTTCATTATTTATTTGTTCCAGTAATTTTTGCCGAAATAGTTCAATATCTTCTGATGGAGCACTTGAAGCTTTGCCGTAAATTTGTTAATAATTCTGTGCCTTTTGGGAAAACGCCAAAGCCAGTTGCTTTGAATGGTGTGTTCATATGGTTTGCTAATTTCATTGCTGCAGATTTCATTTCGACTGTCTGCATTAAAATCCCATAAAAATGCTGTTGCAGGTACCACTTCAACAATGCTTCTTCAACTGAAGTTTTATGTGCCAATTTCATATGTTTTCTGGGATGGGTGTTTGAACCTACATCACATATTAATGCAAATTTTTAAATTTTGTCTTTTAAAAATTTTATTGATTTCAGAGAGAGTAAAGGAAGAGAGAGAGATAGGAACATCAATGATGAGAAAGAATCATCAATCAGCTGCTTCCCACATGCCCCTTACTAGGTATCGAGTCTGAAACCTGGGCATGTGCCCTGACCAAGTTCTGTGATCTCCTGGTTCATGGGTTGACGTTCAACCACTGAACAACACTGGCTGGGCTTGTCTTTTTTTTTAAATGTCTGATACAGTTTGCTTTTTTATGCCACAGTGCTCACTTATAAAAGACATAGACACTCCAGTCTCCAACTTTTGTATGAATTTTTAATTTAACATTAACTTAAAAAAATTTTTTTATTGGTTTCAGAGAGGGAGAAGAAGAGATAGAAACATCAATGATGACAGATAATCATTGATTGGCTGTTTCCTGCACGCCCCCTACTGGGAACCAAGCCTGCAACCCAGGCATGTGCCCCAACGGGCTAAATTAACTCTTTTACATTTGTCCATATTTTAAGGTTAGGGTTACAATGATGTGTCCTACAGTACATACATAATTTTACATTTATACAGAATCTGTCTACAAGGTTAAGCTGCGGCTTAGCACAAGTTGGAACATTGGCTGGTGCACATGTTAAAACTGCTGTAGAAAGTCATGCCAAATGGTTACAGAACCAATTACCAAGTGAGATGCGGTATTATCACATGCTAATCATTTGCTGAACATTATTACAAGTGACTCTTGGGTTGAAATATGTAGACCATAGTTGTATGTATGTAGTATTCATTTATGCTGGCGAAATTACTACAGTATTTTTTCCAACATCATGGGAATGAACGTCAGGACCCAAGCAAAGATAGGTTGGCCAGGCTGCTGTGAGACCTTTCAAAGCTTGACAACTCCAGGTGAAGGCAGCTTAGCGCACACCTAAGCCTACTACCACACCCAGGATCCTTATGTTCCAATGAAATCCACCCTTCAGCTTGAATAATGCTTAGGAGTGGGTTCTGAACTCACACTTACCTGATTTGAATCCTAAGCTGTGTTCCTTTGAACAACTTAACTATATCTCATTGTATCTTTCCTCATAGCTTTGTTGTGAGAAGTACACGGAGTTAAAACACTGCCTGCCAAACAAGCAATTAATAAAAGTATTACTGGTCTTATGTATAACCCATGGATGCACACAGTGGGGTGGTAAGGCAGAGATAGGCTGGAGGGGTTGATGGGGGAAAAAGAGAGACATATGTAATACTTTCAACAATAAAGATTTTTTAAAATTTATTTTTTTATTGATTTCAGAGAGGAAGGAAGAGGAAGAGAGAGATAGAAACATCAATGATGAGAATCATTGATTGGCTGCCTCCTCCACAGCCCCCACCGGGGATCGAGCCCACAACCTGGGCATGTGCCCCGACCGGAAGACCTTTCAGTCCGTAGGCTGATGCTCTCTATCCACTGGGCCAAACCAGATAGAGCTCAACAATAAAGATTTTAAAATCGCCGAAACCGGTTTGGCTCAGTGGATAGAGCGTCAGCCTGCAGACTCAAGGGTCCCAGGTTCGATTCAGGTCAGGGGCATGTACCTGGGTTGCGGGCACATCCCCAGTAGGAGATGTGCAGGGGGCGGCTGATCGATGTTTCTCTCTCATCGATGTTTCTAACTCTCTCTCTCCCTTCCTCTCTGTGAAAAATCAATAAAATATATTTAAAAAAAAAGATTTTAAAATCTTATATAATAAAAGGCTAATACGCAAATAGACCGAACGGAGGAACAACCAGTCACTATGATGCACACTGACCACCAGGGGGTAGACGCTCAACACAGGAGCTGCCCCCTGGTGGTCAGTGCGCACCCACAGGGGATGCGCCTCTCAGCCAGAAGCTGGGTTCACGGCTGGCGAGCGCAGTGGTAGTGGCGGGAGCCTCTCCTGCCTCTACAACAGTGCTAAGGATGTCCGAGTGCTGGCTTATGCCCGCTCTCTACAGGGAGCTGTCAGTTGGGGATTCCCCAAGAGCTGGGCTAAGAGACATCGCTCCCCCCACCCTCCAGTGCACGAATTTCGTACACCGGGCCTCTAGTAAATAATAAAAGGCCCTGACCAGTTTGGCTCAGTGGATAGAGCGTCAGCCTGAGGACTGAAGGGTCCTAGGTTTGATTATAGTCAAGGGCATGTATCTTGGTTGCAGACACATCCCCAGTAGGCTGTTGCACGCTGCTGTTCGATGTTCCTAACTCTCTATCCCTCTCCCTTCCTCTCTGTAAAAAATCAATAAAATATATATTTTAGCCCTAATTGGTTTGGCTCAGTGGATAGAGCGTCGGCCTGCGGACTGAAAGGTCCCAGGTTCGATTCCAGTCAAGGGCATGTACCTTGGTTGCGGGCACATCCCCAGTAGGAGGTGTGCAGGAGGCAGCTGATTGATGTTTCTCTTTCATTGATGTTTCTAATTCCCTCTCCCTCTCCCTTCCTCTCTGTAAAAAATCAATAAAATATATTAAATATATATATATATATATATATTTTTTTTAAAGAAAGAAATAATAAAAAGTATTACTGGTCTTCGTGAGGGAGGAGGAGTTCTTACTTCCCACCTTCTGGGTCCTCCTCATCCCGAGAATCACTTTTCCAGTGAACCTGTGGTTCTCGATTCGCCCTCACCATTGCTTTTGCCTCTACAACAGGTGTCTGACCAAAAGTCCTCCAGACTGGCCGTACTCAATCCCACCCCCAGCCCCACCCCATGCCCAGATCTCACCAGGACTGAAAGGCCTCCTGGGCGCCGTGTGAGGTCTGACCGCCACCTCGTAAGCCTCGGCTCCTACAAACTTGCAGTTTTTCATCCCAAGTCTTCTCACAACATGAGGTCCCGACGTCCCCTCTGCCCCGGGAACTGCACTTCCTGTAAGATGGCTGCCCCCAAGGTGCTGCTCAGCAATCTTGCCAGGGCGCCGCCATCTTCCCGTTTTTGCCCAAAGCATGAAGGGAATACAACTTGCTCCACCTTGGCCTCGACTAGGCTCGGCCTCTGAAGGCTTGTTCAACGCAGTGTTGTTGGCACTTTCAAGAAAGCTAAGAGACGTTCACAAAGTGACTTCAATTTCTTCTCTGCGCGCTGAGGCGCACACACCACAATGGCCACTGGGGGCCTGAGTGGCGCGGTGGGCGTGGTCACGTTGCGTAACAGAGCCACGCCCACGGCCAGAACGGGACTCCCGAGAAGCGTCCCTAGCAACAGAGAGAGAGAAAGGGCTGGGGGCACTGGTCGCTGCGGTGGAGTGTTGAGAAGCTCAGCATCAGGTGGGTCTTCGAGGGGCTGCGGACGAGGGGAGGGGGGTGCCTGTGAGGCGAGAGATGGGCAGCTCTGGGGACTTTTGGCTCAATCACGAGGGCGTCTTGGCTTTAGTGTAGGTGTTACCGAGTTTATGAAGACATGAATGATGGAAAATGCAAACGACAGGGTTTGTTGTCGGCCTGGGTGGTGCTGTGGGGCTCAGTGATCAAGAACGGGAGCCCTAGCCGGTTTGCCTGAGTGGATAGAGCTTCAGGCTGTGGACCAAAGAGTCACAGGTTTGATTCCGGTCAAGGGCATGTACCTCGGATACAGGCTCCCCCTGCAGAAACACATGCAGAGAGAGTGTGTTTCTGTCGCATCGATATTTCTTTCTCCTTTCCCTCTCTCTTCCACTCTCCAAATCAATGGAAAAATATCCTCGGGTGTGGATTCACAACAGAAAACCCAAAACTGGAGTGGTAGGTGAGAGTCATTGAATGCGGTGTCTTTGCAAGGATCTCGATTTACTGGGGGCTTTGATACGGAGAATTCTGGGCAGGGGGCCGGTTAGTGAATGCAAGTTTCCGGTTCACATTTCAGATTTAATTTGGTATCCGATTTTTTTGTGTTTTGTTTGTTTGGGGGAGTAGGCCAGTGTGTCTGTAGACATGCATGAAGCTGGAGCTTTGCACACCCAGGGACCCTGGACAGTAGGTAGGTTGAGGCTCAGATGTTGACTGCTGGGAACAGACTAGATCAGTGATGGCAAACCTATGAACTCATTTTTTTTTTGGTTGATTTTTCTTTGTTAATGGCATTTCAATATATAATATTTAATAGATATCAAAAATATAAAATAGCCCTAGCCAGTTTGGCTCAGTGGATAGAGCGTTGGCCTGCGGACTGAAGGGGTCCCAGGTTCGATTCCGGTCAAGGGCATGTACCTTGGTTGCGGGCACATCCCTAGTAGAGGGTGTGCAGGAGGTAGCTGATCGATGTTTCTCTCTCATCGATGTTTCTAACTCTCGGTCCCTCTCCCTTCCTCTCTGTAAAAAATCAATAAAATATATATTTAAATATATATATATATATAATAAATATCAAAAATATAAGTCTTTGTTTTACTATGGTTGCAAATATCAAAAAATTTCTATATGTGACATGGCACCATAGTTAAGTTAGGGTTTTTCAAAATGCTGACACACCAAGCTCAAAAGGTTCGCTATCACTGGACTAGATGATACCTTCATCCAACTTGATCAAAATTCATTTTGTTTCTTCCTCAAAGTACTAATTAAAAATTCTTTTAAAAAAATTATTTTGTCTTCTCCTGTAAATACTCGAGTCTAGTCATTATCTACCTAACAAAGTAGTTAGGTACAATCGATCTAGTGCAGCGGTTCTCAAACTGTGGGTCTTGACCCCCTTTGGGGGTCGAACGACCCTTTCACAGAGGTTGCCTAAATACATCCTGCATATCATATATTTACATTATGGTTCATAACATTAGCAAAATTACACTTATGAAGTAGCAACGAAAATAATTTTATGGTTGGTGGTCATCACAACATGAGGAACTGTATTAAAGGGTCGTGGCATTAGGAAGGTTGAGAACCACTGTACTAGAGGCTTGGTGCACAAATTCGTGCACAGGTGTGGTCTGGCTTGCCCGCCCTGATTGGGCCAATCAGGCTGGGCTGGCTCGGGGGAGGGGATGTGGTCCCATCCCCTGGTCCAACTCCTGGTCGAATTCCCAATCCAGGGGACAATTTACATACTACGCTTTTATTATAAAGGATTACTTTAACAGAGATAAATGAAAACCATTGTGTGAGCCTATTTTTTAAAGCTTTTTAATTGCTTATTATAGAGAGAGAAAGGGAGAGGGAGAGAGAAAAACATAGATGTGAGATGATGTGAGATGATCAGCTGTCTCCTGCATAGATCTTACAATCCAGGCATGTGCCCAGACCAGGAATTGAACCAGCAACCTTGCGTGCATCAGACGACACCCAACCAACTGAGCCACACTGGCAAGAGCAGAGTATCTATTTTTGTCTTTTTTTGTGCTTCCTCATTTGGAATGATCTGTATAACATCGATGTCATACAGATTAAGTAATTTATTTAATTACTTAATCTCTAATTATGAATACACTAGACCCCGGGTCTCTTGGCCTGGCCTTCAGGGATGGGGCTGAAACCAGCTCTCCGAAATCCCCCCAGGGGCCCTGGATTGTGAGAGGGCGGTTCTCAGATGAAGCACCCCGGAATCGGGCTCCCTTCTCTCTCCTCCCAATATTATGTCACTTTCTCTCTGTATCTGTCTCAATTCTTTCATCTCACTTTACCCTAAGTTTGACGGTAACTGACAACTTGTGGGCATTTAGCTGCAAAATGCAATTAATTAGCAAACAGGATTTACTTAGCCTGGAATCTGGTCAGCCTAGTGCAGGACCCTGCTCAATGTCAGGCTCCTGCCCAGGCCCTTCTGCCCAGGCGGAGTTCTGTGGCAGCGGAGTTCTGTGGCAGCGGGAACCTCCTTTATCCCACCTGAGCTGCTCTTTCGCTTCCTTCCCTCCCCGGAAGTTGCCTGTTGGAGCTACTGTCCGCCTGGAAGGAGGGAAGCTGAGAGTGGTAGTGGGAAAATTCGCTGCCTCTACTGGAAATCGATATTAAGCGGATGGGCCGGTGTGGGCACCAGACAGTTGGGGCTGCAGACAGTAGGTCCTGCACCTCTCATCATTTAGCTAATGGAGTCGAAAAGTTTCTGTAAGGGCCAGATCCATGATCTCTGCAGTGGGCTAGAGCCCTGGTGGGGAGCCAGACTGGAAGTGGGGAGCCAATGGGCTAGCAGGGGTGGGCAAACTTTTTGACTGGAGGGCCACAATGGGTTCTTAAACTGGACCGGAGGGCCGGAACAAAAGCTTGGATGGAGTATTTGTGTGAACTAATATAAATTCGAAGGGTACGGTCTTTTTTTTTTTAGAGGCCCGGTGGGGTCCCTTGGCCTGGCCTGTGGCAGGGATCGGGCTGAAACTGGCTCTCTGACATCCCCCAAGGGGTCCCGGATTGCGAGAGGACCATTCTTGGGTGACACACCCCAGAATTGGGCTCCCTCCTCTCTGGTTCCTGTAAGCCCACTGGGGATGGAGCCCACAACCTGGGCATGCGCCCTGACCAGGAGTCGAACTGGGACCTCCTGGCTCATAGGTTGATGCTCAACCACTGAGCCACGCTGGCTGGGCCACCTGGACCTTTTTACATGGCCCCATGGGGCCATGGGAGCCATGGGAACCGATGTGAACATGAAGCTCTTGCGGCCTGTTGTGCTGTGAATAATAATGTCTTTGTCTCAGTCCGAGGAGTTTCATGTCTTGTTCGGCATCCTTGAAACAGGCAGGCTACCTTGTTGGCTTGCAAATGGAGTAAAATATTAACCTCTTTCCATTTCTGACAGTCTTGGCAATGCGGAGGGTGGGTGACTGAGCCCCTATATGAATAGCCTTTGTGCGTCACCTCGTACCGGAGGACGCTGATTTGTTGAGATCGATGGGCCGTGTCTGCCTGGGCTGTAACACAATTTCACAGACAGAGTGGTCTGATAAACAATAATTCTATCTCAGAGTTCTGGAGAATGGAAGTCTGAGGTCAGGGTGCAGCACGGTCTGGTGAGGGTTCGCTCTCTTTTTTTTAAATCCTCACCCGAGTATATTTTTCCATGGATTTTTAGAGAGACATAAAGAAACATCTATGTGAGAGAGACACTCGATTGGTTGTCTCTTGCAGGAGCTTTGACCAAGGCCCGGGGATTGAGTCCGCAAACCCAGGCATGTGCCCTGACCGGGAATTGAACCGTGACCTCCTGGTTTATAGGTGGACACGCAACCACTGAGCCACACCAGCCGGGCTCAGGTACACTTTTGAAAGCATTAATTAGCTTACTAGTCGGGACTCTTCCAAACTGAAGTGTGACTTTTAGGAACATGCACTTCTCTGGCTTGTTAAATAAAAATTCTAACAAGTCCATTTAATCATCAGATTGACTTTATTCAATGATTCCTGAATCAGTCAACATCCTATTGCCAGAACCGGTTTGGCTCAGTGGATAGAGCATCGGCCTGCGGACTCAAGGGTCCCGGGTTCGATTCTGGTCAAGGGCATGTACCTTAGTTTCGGGCACATCCCCAGTGGGGGGCGTGCAGGAGGCAGCTGATCAATGTTTCTCTCTCATTGATGTTTCTGGCTCTCTATCTCTCTCCCTTCCTCTCTGTAAAAAATCAATAAAATATATATTTAAAAAAAAAACATCCTATCTAGCCAGTAGAAAGGAACTCCAAAGGGCTCCATAAAATGAAAGATTTTTTTTTAAAGGTGGGAAAAGGAAATTCTTAGCAAAAACACATCGTTTCCAGCAAGGTTGCCCTTGTCAGGGGGATGGAAGTTGAGGAATTTTACCTCATTGATGCTGAACAGGTAATTCCAGGTGGAGCGGTCAAAGGTTACAGTTCAAGAGCCCTTGAAACTGCCAGGTTAGGTATTATGACTCATTTGGTTGATGTGGGGTTTTCCTACACGTGACTCCATTTTTGGCCTGCTGTCTCCTTTTCAACAGGCTTGGTATTCCAGTTTTGGAGTGAGTCAACTTGGACTCCACTAACATGGTGGGAAAGGCCCAAAAGTTCCTGCGTCTCCTGCAAAGTGCATATTCAAGAATAAAGCTAGACTGGCCAGTGTGCCTCAGTGGTTGAGCATCAACCCATGAACCAAGAGGTCACTGGTTCGATTCCTGGTCAGGCCACATGCCCGGGTTGTGGCCTCTATCCCCAGCCAGGGGTGAGCAGGAGGCAGCTGATTGATGATGTTTCTTTATTTTTTTAAAATTTCTTTATTAAGTTATTACATATGTGTCTTTACGATGTTTCTTTCTTTTTAAAAAATATTTTTATTTATTTCAGAGAGAAAGGGAGAGGGAGAGAGAAACATTAATGATGAGAGAGAATCATTTATAGGCTGCCTCCTGCACTCCCTACTGGGGACTGAGCCCAGAACTTGGGCATGTGCCTTGACTAGGAATCCAACCATGACTCCTGGTTCATAGGTCGATGCTCGACCACTGAGCCACACCAGTTAGGCTCCCATCAATGTTTCTATCTCTGTATTCCTCTCTCTCTGAAAATCAATTTAAAAAAAACAAACATATTGAGAAAAAAAAAAAAAGAATGTAGCTACACTAGCCCAGCAACACCTTGACTTTACAGGAACATGTGGTACCTGTCCCTTATGGAGGAAATTTTAAGCTCCACCCTTTATCCAAAGCCGCTGGCACTGGGAACCCCAATCCTCTGAGATTCCCCTAAGTGCAGGGCCCTGGTTCGCTGGTGGTTTAAGCTGAAACCTGCTGGTGTCCTGTGGGCCCTGGGGCTGTTCCGTCTCAATGCCTCCTGTGCAGAACTGAAATCAGATGTGGTGGTTCCTGTCCCCGGTCAGTTCTCAGGTACCTGGGCTGCTGCCAGTGGCCTAGTTGTGTAGTGTGCCACTTGGAAAACTGGCAGATTAAGGGCACCCCACTCTGGGGCTGTGAACTGTGGAAACGGATTGCAGTTCTGTAATAACTGGGTCGGTCACTCATTTAGATGCCCATGGTAAGGGCCTGTTCTTGGAGAGTCTGACCAGAATCAAGGTGCTGATTAAACCTGCTTCTGAGGCAGAGGCTATCTCGGCATGGCACACCTGTGACTTTTTTGTTCAGCTTTATTGTGATATAACTGACAAGTGAAAGTTTAAGATATGTAAAGTGCACCCTTAGCTATGAAGAACCGTAGTCTTGGTGAGCTGGTGGGTTGGAGTGTGATCCTGCGGATATGGAGGTCAAGGATTGAATTATGCAAGCCCTCCCCTCCTTTATTGGGAGTTTCCTAACTAGACTGGGTAGAGGGGTGGTTTTTTAAAAATATATATATTAAAATTTTCTTTTAATATATACATATTAAAATATATTTTTATTGATTTCAGAGAGGAAGGGAGAGGGAGAGAGAGAGATGGAAACATCAATGATGAGAGAGAATGATTGATTGGCTGCCACACTGGGGATGGAGTCCTCAGCCCAGGCATGTGCCCTTGACAGGAATCGAACCCTGGACCCGTTGGTCTGCAGGCATTCGCTCTATCCACGGAGCCAAACCAACTAGGGCTGGGTAGAGATTTTTTGGAAAAGTTGCTTGAGCTATTCAGACCTGTCCAGGAACCCTACTCAAGATTGCCCTTCAAGTGTCAGAATAAAGGGGAAGGAGTACCCCAGGCCTCCCCTTTCCCATCTCCCAACTCCCTCAGTGACCATGGTCCTAAAAGTGCAGGCTGATGGCAGGGGCGGGGGGTGGTGTTGTCCTTGCTCCCAGTTTGTGAAAGGAGACAGGCTCAAAGGCACAGACACAGCTGAAGCTCCAGGGCTGGGAATTTTGAAAAGACAGAGAGAAGGAGGCGGGATTATTTGGCTCTGGGGGCTTGAGGTGAGAAAGGGAAGGCGAGGCGGGGGAGAGACATTTATGTCAAGATCTGAGAATTGAATAGGGAAAGTTCTCTAAGTAGGAGGTACGGTTTGGGCAAGGCTTGTTGGCATGAAAAAGCACGATGGGTGGGGGGGGCAATGGGGCGATAAGGACACATATGTAATACCTTAATCAATAAAGAAAAATAAAAAATAAAATGAATTTATAAAAATAAAGCTGATGTGTTTGCTGCTCAGACGGTCCTAAGTTTCCAGGAGCGCCCAAGTGCAGCAAGAGGGGAGGCAGATGTGCCTAGAGAGGGTTCAGGAATCGGATGCAAGGGTCCCCAGGGGCTAGATTTTTGTTTTTGTTTTTTAAATATATTTTTATTGATTTCAGAGAGGAAGGAAGAGGGAAGGAGATAGAAACATCGATGATGAGAGAAAAACAATGATCGGCTGCCTTCTGCACGTCCCCTACTGGGGACCGAACCCACAACCTGGGCATGTGCCCATGACGGGAATTGAACCTGGGACCCTTCAGTCTTCAGTCTTATCCACTGAGCCAAACCAACTAGAGCTGGGGCTTGATTTTTAATCCAGACTCTAAGGCAAGTCGCCACCCTTCTCTGGGCCTCGGCATAACAAAGGCATAAATCAAAAACTCACATTCCCCTCCTGTGACACAAAGACGGGCGGGTTGTCCGCCCGGGAGCCTGCGAAGCAGCGACCTCACAAGCCAAAACCTGCAGACGGTCTCAGTTCCCCACATGATGTCATGCATTCCTAGTGACGCAGGCGCAGAAGCTTTCTGCAGGACCCGCAGAAGGGCAGCCTGCGACTCCTCCCAATCCTGCCCCTCATTGGCTAGAAACAACTGCTCGTCTCGGCCGTTGCTAGTAGCGACGTAGGCGGGTACAATGTTGGTCGCTGAGATACCACGCACTTCCGCTTTCTACCCTCCGGCTCTGGCAGGCCTTCGACCAATAGAAAATCGGAGGTGGGCGGGGACTTCGTTCGTCCGGACCAAAGAAACTCGGGCTCGGCCCAGCGTGGGGCGGGCAGTGACCGAAGGGCAGCCCCTGTGAAGTGGCTCGTGCGCCCCCACGCTCGCCTTTCCTCCTCCTCCCGCCTCTGCCCCTCCCAGCCCGGATTCAGCACGGCGCTGGGCGCAGTCTGACAGGAACGGGACGGAGCCAAGATGGCGGCGGCCGACGGCGACGACTCTCTCTACCCCATCGCGGTGCTCATAGACGAGCTCCGCAATGAGGATGTTCAGGTCCGGAGGCCACGGGAGACTTGGGGGAGGCGGGGTGGGGGGCCAGGGGGCACGGGCGACCCTCGCGGAGAAGCTCGGTGTTCGCTGGGAGTGGCGGAAGGGGGAGGCGGCCAATCAGCGTCCAGCTCTTATCTGTCCGGGTGCCCGGAATCGATGAGACGGCGCCGGGGATTGGGGGTGGGCCCCGCGGAGGGCGGGAGCGAGGGCCGCCCTGGAGGGTCCCGGGCCTGCCCCAGTGCGCGCGGCTGTCGGGGGCCGAGGCGGCGGCGACCCACCAGGGGGTCGGTCGGTCGGGTTGGGGTTGGGGGAGGGCTCGGGGCTCGGCGGCGGCTGCTGCATGACCCCCCGGGGGTTTGGGTCCGAGTCGGGGGGGGGGGGGGGCGGCCACCTGATTGTTCCGACCCGGGTAGGTTTTTCTCCGTCTGGGTTTCGGCGACTGGGCCTCCGCGCTGTGGGTGGGGTCAGCTCCCCAAATCGGGACTGAGAGGTGAAGGCTGTCGTCCCAATGTCTCCCCGCTTTGCCGGTTCTGTTTTTTTTTGGTTTGTTTTTGTTGTTTTGAGGGTCAGCTAGCGAAGATACCCCACCTTCAAGGGGGGAAACTTGCTCAATTTAGGAACGAATGAAAGAGGTGGAATCCCGCCCGGCTCCTGGGACCCTCCCATCGTCCGGGGCGCGGACAGTTTACTAAACGGGCTGACAGTTGTGGTCAGTGGGACCGGGAGGCACTAAGAGGAGTCCACGGTTTTGCCCCCCCCCCCCAATATCCACCTCCCACCCGCCGCGTGACCTTGGGCAGGTGACTTCCCCGCTCGTGGCGACTCTGCTTTCCATAAAAGTGTAGGCAAATAATCATAAATACTAGTCCCGGCCTCTTTAGGGGGGTGGCGAGGGACTGAACGAGTGAATACAACTGTAATAGCCCCGGCCGGTGTGGCTCAATGGATAGAGCGTCCGCCTGCGGACTGTAGGGTCCGGGGTTCCATCCCGGCCAAGGGCACGTGCCTGGATTTGCGGGCTCGATCCCCAGTGGGGGGGCGTGCAGGAGGCAGCCGGTCAGTGATTCTCTCTCATCATTGATGTTTCTATCTCTCTCTCTCCCCTTCTCCCTTCCTCTCTGAAATCAATAAAGAAATATATTTTTTAAAATTTTTAAATAAAAAAAAATACAACTGTAATAGAACGGTGTCCCGTCTCTTGTAAAGAGCCCAATAAATGGTAGCTCTAATGATTGGGAGTCGGGCGGAAGCGGCCCGTCTGGCCTCGGGGCCTCAGTTTCCCTGTTTATAAAACTGAGCCTGTGGTCCTGGGCCCAGCCCCTGGGGTTCTGGAATGACACAGGCGGTGGTGGTGCCGCCAGCCGGCTCTTCCTCTTGCTCATTGGCACTGAGCCCTGGTTTGCTCTTCTCTCCGGTGGAGCTAATTATCTTGCTCAGCGATTCTCAACCTGTGGGTCGCGACCCCTTTGGCGGTGGAATGACCCTTTCACAGGGATCGCCTAGGGACCATCCTGCCTATCACATATTTACATGACGATTCATAACAGTAGCAACATTACAGTTATGAAGTAGCAACGAAAATAATTTTATGGTTGGGTCACAACATGAGGAACTGTATTTAAAGGGCCAGAAGGTTGAGAACCACTGATTCTAGCTCATAGGGCCGCTGTATGAACGAACTCCTTTGTTCACGGGACACCTGCCACATGTCAGGTACGGTGCTGAGGATGTAGTGGTGACATCAGTCGTTACGCAAGAGACAGCGGTGAGACAGCGGAATACATGAATAACGCACGTGGGATGTGATGGGAAGGAGATGTTGTGATAGTGACTCCGTAGTTTGGGGGTGGAGGGAGCTCTACTCTGCGGAGGGCACTGTTCTAGGCACAGGGAACCAGATAGACTCTTGGCCTCTCAGAGCTGACCTTGTAGTGAGGGGAAGCAGACATGAACAACAGGATCAATTAGTACAATGTGCCCTGTGTTAGATGGGGGGATAAGTGCTAAGGACGAAAATGAAGAGGCGTTGGGAGTACAGTTTTTAAGAGTGATCAAGAAAGGCCGTGCTGCCCTGGCCGGTTTGGCTCAGTGGATAGAGTGTCAGCTTGCGGACTGGAGGGTCCCGGGTTCAATTCCGGTCCGGAGCATGTGCCTTGGTTGGGGGCACATCCCCAGTGGGGGTTGTGCAGGAGGCAGCTGATCGGTGTTTCTCTCTCATCAATGTTTCTAACTGTCTCTCTCCCTTCCTCTCTGTAAAGAATCAAAAAAATATATAAAAAAAAAAACACACAAAAAAGAAAGGCCTTGCTGAGAAGGTGATGTTTGAGCAAAGACCTGAAGGAGGAGGCAAGGGAAGGGGCAGAGTACACAGCAGGCGCGAAGTGGGCCCGCCAGGGGAGGCCTCTGTGAGGATGCAGACTTTAAGAGGGAACCCGAAGGACACCGCTCCCCGAGGAAGCTGGGGAAGAGCAGGCGGGTAATGACAGTGGTTTTGCCCACCGGGGGCATTTGGTAAAGTCTGGAGACCTTTTGGAAGGTCACGACTGGGGGAGTGTTACTGGATTCTGGTGAATAGAGGTCAGGAAAGCTGCTAAGCCTCCTACAGGTCACAGGACAACCCCCACAGCAAAGAATTATCTGCCCCAAATGTCCACAGTGGTGAGACTGAGAGCAGCCCTGGTCCAGGAAACTCCTGAGGCAAATTGAGTGGCTTCAAAGGGCTCCACTGAATTATCTTAGAGTTCTGGGAGTCGGAAGTCTGATGGGCCTCACTGGGCGCTCATGTAGGTGTTGGCGGGGCTGCTTCCTTTCTGGAGTCTGTAGGGGAGAATCCG